>NC_051157.2:128025993-128117912 GCF_013339745.2 Dermacentor silvarum
AAAAATTGCTCACGACGCATCAGGTCTCCTCTGATATGAATACTTCGTCACTCGGACAGACCTCCGTCCTCCCATCGTATCGACACGATGGCCAGGCTATTGTACGCCGTCGTCCCTACCGAGTCTCGTTGGCCGATCGCAAAATCATCGAAGAGAACGTCACCGATATGCTGAAAGAAAAACATCATACGTCCCTCCGCCATTTCTTTGTCATCACCCGTCGTTTTAGTGCAGAAGAAGGATGGATCGGTGCGATCTTGTTTGACTACCACGCGCTAAAGAAGATCACCCGTAAGGATGTATCTCCGATGCCCCGTATCGATGACGCCCTTGATCCTTTGCAAGGCGCGCAATACTTTTCGAGCCTTGATCTTCGCTCCTGATATTGGCAAATTTCAATGCACGAAGTGAACAAAGAAAAAACCACCTTTTTTGTGCTTTACCTGAACGCGAATGCACACTGACTAGCTCTGATTGCACTCCCTGTATAAAATAGCGCCGTTTTTTCTGATTAAACATTGTTGGAAGTGGCGCCCTGTGTGTGTTCTCTGTTCGTCCGTCGTCGTTTTCACGCCTTCACTTCAGATCATGCTTAACCAACACGTCCAACTAACCATCCTAACGGCGGTCTTGGAGTCGGCTCGATTAGGCGGTACAAAGGTGGACAAGACCACCCTGTGTGTAGGCTAGTCAAAGCTCACCACAAGCGGGGATGTCTAAAGTAGGCTATTCTAGTAGACACGCTTAGAGTAGGGTATTCAGAAGCTTTGCCGCTACTTGGCTGGCTCGAGTTTTCTCGTGGAGAAAAATCACTGCCCACTGTGACAGCTGCAAAATATCTTTCCAAGATGGTAGCCTACTCCGAAAGAGTCTTGCTCAGTCGAACATATTTTTGATTTTCACTAAAAACTGGGCAAGTAAATGACAACGCGGATGTTCTCAGGGGACGCTTTTCGCATTATTTGCAGGGCTGACTCTGATTCAGACCCTTGCTCTTCCTTTTTCTTTGTGTAACTTTCATGCGTAGTATCGCTTAATATGCTGAAGGAGGTACGATAACGTTCTTTTTCTTGTCGCTATTGTTGTTTGGTTCTGACTGACATCGTTTATTTGTCGATTCCCTCAAGGCTGTATAATTAACCTTTTTTGTTACACGGCACAGTAATAATTGTTCAAATCGTCAGTTACGCTACCATTTCAACATTGTTGGAGGTATTTGGCAACGCTCTTCAATGGCTGCTTTCTGGCGATCGTGGGTTCCGGTTTTATATTAATGATGGGAGACTTTGATGACCTGGCGTATCTCGGAGAATGTTTGTGTGTTTGCGTTGTCGGCTGCTCGGACACTGAGCGGATTTGATCGTGAATGCCAGTTCCTCGCCTACAACCTGCAGACACCCCTTCGTCAAGCTGCCCATTGATTACCGACCTGCTCATCTCGATGGGTACGATACATTTAACCATGGCTAAGCTGAGCTTGCTGCGCTGCCAAAGTAACTTCATGGGGCACCGATGAGCTGTCCCTGCGAGCCCCTTTCTTGGCGTTGGACGGGATGTTGGCACCGTATGTGGGCCCCACGGAACAAGTCACTGACACGCGTAACGGGGCTCAAATATGCAGCCCCTTTGTGGAACACTCGAAGCCTTTGTGGTTGTCAGGTGGCGATTAATTCACGACTGATTGACTACAACAACGAGGCGAGACGCTCATAGAAGACGAAGTGTCACGGGGAGACCATATAGCCACCGTAAGAAGCCCAAGCCGACCGCGAAGGAGAACGGGCAAATTTCAAAGCCCTTAAACGCGTCGAGGGGCGTCAACTGAGAGAGAGATGGTACTAGCGTGCCATCGACCGCTCCCCTCACGTCTCTAGGACGACTAAGTAAAGCGCAAACTGGACAAAGTCTTCATTATACGAAACCAATGTGTCCAAACTTCCACGCTGGTCTCCGAGACATTAACCGTTGTGCGTCCTCTGTGCAAGTGGCTTACCATGTTCGTGCTCAGTGACGTTGCGTGTGCTTTTCCCTAACCATGTCTGCTCGGAAGCGGAGCGTTGCAGACCTCCTGATTATCCGAAGATGACATCAACTGGCTCTTTAGCATATGATTCGATGAAGATGACATCACGTGTTTCCCTAGCATTGGATTAGAGCAAGATGACACCACCCGAATGAGAGACAGCATTTCAGACCAGACGGCATATTATTTTGGAGAGCTACAGCTTGAGCTTTAAATGTTGGGAACTCACTTCAAAATTTGTGACTTCCACGTTCACTTTGTAAATAATGTACATATAAGGTTCGCTTTAAATAGTCCGGAATGTGAAATCAAGGCCTATGCTCTCTACTGGTTCATGGTGTCGGAAATCCCACGCCTTCGCACCCTCGGTCGCAGCCCCATGGAGCATACCATGAACATCAATGTCATAAAGTCAGCTGTAGTGGCGTATCCTGTCGACTGAAGTTGGCAGAAGAAAATACTGAGCTCTTTCATTAGGTACGTAGCTATTATGGTCGACTAAACGTTTTTTTTTGTGAGCGTGTCTACCTTGCCTTATTGTAGCGGCACGCTGCGTGATCTTTACAACAAGTTAGCCGGTATAACGAAGGATTTTGGAGGTTCCAAGCACTTCGTTGTAGAGCCATTTAACTGCACCCGACCGACAGCGGTAGTGGCTTTGTTTATACCCACCTTCCACAGGGGATTTTCTCTTGCGCATACAGTCGAATGAATTCTGCAGATCGCACAAGGGAAGCCTACAGTATACTCACTGCTAGACCACAGAGTAATTGCTAAGATGGCCACGATGACCATGAGAAGCACGAGCGCCGCCACGAAGAAGCTGATCAACAAATTCTCCTTCTCCTCCCTGTAAGATACAAATAGAAAGAAATATCGAGGCAAATTATCAAGTATTGCCAGATATCTAGGTGCTGTCGTATCACTTCGCTCAAATAATACACCCAATTACAGGGATACCGCAGTAGACCAAGAACCTGCCAACAATGTGCATGCACCAGAAACTTCTCACTTTCAAGCAACATTCAAGAAGGAAATAATTTGAGCAGTATTAATAAATTGCCCTTCTACAGAACTAAAAGAGAGACAATATTAAGGTCAGAAATACGAAGCACAGTAGGCGAGAAAACGTGTAATATTAAAGACCGGTGCCGACGCTGCCTTAAATTTCCAGCGCTAACTCGTCATGACTTCGCAGGTTTTAATGCCACCTTCTTAATCATAAGTTACTTTTCATTAGTAAAGATGGACTATATTTTGCTCTATAGGAGCCATATACCAAAATGATCAGATTTCGAGCGCATTGAATAAACCACGAATAAACAGTATCTACAAAAAAAAAGCATTGTGTGCACGGAAAAAGAACCCCAACGTGGTGAAATTTAATCCGGAGTCCATCACTACGGCATGCTTCATAACCAAGTCGTGGTTCTCGCTTGTAATACCTCAGATTTCTTTTCAACATTATTCCAAACTATTAAACCCACTTTATATCAGCGCCCAATTTGCCCTTGACCAATTTTTCATTGCTAGCGCTCGGTTGAACTGAGTGTGGGCAAAAGGCGAGGGGTAGGAGATGGGTGCTTTTAGTTTACCAGTATCCTGTTTAAACCTTACCAGGTGCTGTTTCAACTCTGAACCATACTCTGAAAGCGTTTCAGCCAGCTAGAACAAGATTCCTCTGTTCAATGATTCCTCACGTTCTCTGTGAGCTCCAAATACCAAATACTGCCTTGCAGTAAACAGTGATATATGGAATGAGCTGGTCAAGATATCTAGGCATCTTTTCTTTGCCATTTCCAAGGTACTGATACTTGCATCGTCGGTGTATTTGTGATTTCAGGTGTTTTCTACTGTTCGAGGCAGCTGAGGTGCTGCTCAAACATCTCAAGGTCTTTAACTTTAGGATGCGGCTTCCACCACGTCTGAAGTTCACTCATGTTAGAATTCACAAAACCACGAAGGGGACAACCACCGTGACCACACACTGGCAGAGGGATCAGCACGCAGCAATTTGTCTCGCTTCTCGCAGCAATGTTGGCATCGCAAGACAAGAAGAGCTTGGTACGCAGGATAGAGCCAGGCATGTGAAAAAAAAAACGTTCATGCAGAAACTCCTCTGGGAGTCATCTATGTATGCGTATGCATTGTGCCAATTGCCCAGCTCCACGCAGCCCGATGTCATAATGAATGTTATGTAACTTCATCCGACCGCGCTGCGGCGACACGAATTGGTGCTGACGCCGGCATAGGCTGAACTGGTGGGGCAAGCAAATGACCGCAGGAGGCGGCGCCAGGTGCACTGGTGGCGTTGCGATCATTATAAACCGTTATCGCTCTTCAACGCCTTATCCATCCGCGACAAACCATTATGAACCGTGATCAACCGTACTCTCGCGGCGGCTGCGTATGGTGCGGCCGCGCTGGCCCTACCTTGAAAGCGATCCGCTATGCGGACAGAGTGGGCCGAGTGCTTATAGCCTCGTGTGCGATCTGTTCTCGCCGCTTAATTCGCGTTGAAGTGACACGCACGGGCGCTATCTCGAAGGCGATGCGTGATGGGGACAGAGTGCGTCGAGTGAAGATTGCTTCGTGTGCCCTGTGTTCTCGTAGCTTAGTTCGTGTAGAAGCGAGAGGTAGCACGTAGGCCATTTCGCTCGCTGCTGCGGACCCTATCTTGAAAGCGATCGTCTTTCGTGACCGGCAGACGGAAGGATGGACTGACGGGTTTCCTCGTTGGGTAGCATAGCGATGCTTATGCATTTTAAAAGAAGTCTTCCCCTCACTGCTGCATCAACAATACCGCAAGCTGGCGGTCCATGGTCAAGATGGCGCCAACGGGCAGAAAGCACGCTACCTTGCTGCAGGGAGAATGATCCGGTTGCACTCACGGTTTTTAATTAGCGCTGCTTTCACGCTACAGCTTGTAGCTCTGCTTTCATGCCGCAGTTTTCAGCTCTGCTTTCACGTCACTGCCTTTTGGCAGAGCCTACGAGGAATGTCTGTTCGTAAGTGCCGACAAACAAAATGAACACAGGTGGACAATGATGGCGAAAGCAGCGTTATGTTTTCGCTATCTTCGGTGCATCGGCACTGCCCTTTCTCGTAGTTTTACCTTTTATGCATTACGAACAATTCAATTTGCTGTTTTATTCGCGTGTCTATTCTTGAAGTTACCGCTTGTTCTAGTTACGGGCATTGAGTGCAGCACTGATTAAAACTGCTGCATGAACATTTTGGTTCGCATATTAACTGCGAAGCTGTTTAAGCGGGTGGTTAGTCCGGAGAGTGTACGTCGCAAAACCTCGCCGAGCGATGACGTCACAATGCGTCGCCTAGCAACGCTTCGCCCCACCTGCGCCGAGCGTCAACACAGCTGCGTGAGCCGTGATGTTATCGCGCGCGCCGCATTGCTTTGCCTTCGCTTTACAAAGCCATGATGTCACCGCACCATGCGGAGTGGTTGCCGTGGGGGCGCAGAGGCGGAGCTAAGCCGTGACGTCACTGCCCCGACCCAGGGGGGGATCTATAGCTCCGCGTCGCTGCCGCGGCGACAAAAGAAAAAGCCCCGCGCGCCGAGCACATCGCCGCGAAGATGGGGTGGCCAAAGATGTGCGTTAAGCTGCATACACACAAGCGGCAAAACGCGCGCGGTGCGCCGCCGGCGGCAAAACGCAGCTGCGGCACGGTGGGCACGCGAATCGGCGGCGCGCCACTGCGGCAGTCACGTGGCAGCATAGACTCCTCCCCCCTTCTCTAACTATCCGTGCTGACGCGCGCAGACGATAGTGCGAAACTAGTTTCCCGCTGACCCCGGAGGCGAGTACGAAACGAGTGGTCGGGCGGGTCCGCATGAAACCAGTTTCGCGCTCGCACGTCACGGTAGCGGTCGCTCTCATTGGTCTCCTTCATCCGCGGCACGCGGCAAACCGCGAAAAATCGGCGCAGGAGTGAAAAAAAGTCAAAGGCCTGCGCGGCACACGCAGCACAGTCACAGCGTAAGCTGGTGGAGCGGCTCAAGAGTAGCTCCAATTTGGGCACCACGCACAACAGGGTCTTCGCGGCAGTGTGTTCGCCTCGTTTTGACGAGAACAATCTGAACTGTCCGCCCGCGTCGACGGCGAGCTGAGGCTTGTAATGCTTTCTGCACAGCCGTCTGCTGAGCCCGATCAAGCCTTACAACTGCAACTTACATGTCGGGCTCGCCGCGTTTGCAGGCATCTTACCTAGATGGCGCCACCATACTGGCGGAGGCTCGAGTCGTCTCCCTCTGCGTGCTTGCATTAAGGCTATTTTCCACGGCCCGATATAAAGCCCTTGCGTGGCTCAGCGGTAGAGTATCCGGTTCTCCCACGCAGCGGGCGCGGGTTCGATCCCGGCGGGAATCGGGTACTTTTTTCGCAATTCCCAGGATAGCGGTTACGCGTCGGGAACCGCCGGCGGCGGCATCATCGCAACCGAAAACGGCTATTGGAATGAGCCCATAACAGCTTACGCTGTAAAACCTGCTTGGCGGAGCGCGCCTTGCCGCCGGCGGCGTGCCGCGCGCGTTTTGCCTAAAGTCCCTATATAAGAAAAGTACCGCCATCATTTGATAAACGCCGCTCCTCTCTCTCCTGTATCTCCGATTGGACGATGATAGTGCGCGCTTTTCACTTCTTTATATTTTCTTCTTTTCCGCCTCAGAGCCATGTTGAAAGTCCTCTGCGCAGCCGCAGTCGCCGGCGGCGGCGGCGGCGGCGCGCGCCCGGCCTGAAAGCTTCAACGTGGACTTTCTAGGTGCGCCACCATCGACTTGGCTTTCGCTAGCAAAAAGTAAAGAAAATTCTAAGCCGTCTTTTCTTTCTTTTTCGCACTGCTGCTCCAGTTCTTCCTGCCGTTCTTAACAAGCACGCATCCGCTGCCTCCTTTCGTGCTTCTGCCTTTTCACTCGCGGTCTTGGATTGAGGCTTTGGCTACGGCTATCCAACCCCCGGGACAATGGCTACTGTCGTTATTGGTAGTGTACGTAGGATAAGCCTTTTTTTATTTCATGTTTGTCATCTCAGCCACCACACCGACCATGCCGAAGCTGTTTCCTTACTACAGCCCATCATCCTACGCAGCCCTGCGAATATGCTGAGCTGCATTGACGGATATCTTCAGCCCATTTGCTAACTCCTAAGGTCAATGCCGCATCAGAAGGTGAATGTGTAGCACTGATTACATCACTCTGGTAGAAGTCTGTGTAAAGGCTGGCTCGTTTGACCGTTTAAGGCACACAGCCTTGAACTTCTTTGTATTCTGCGTGAACAGTTCAAAGTTATTGCCAGCGGCCGGGTACGTTCAATCCATTCCCTATCTTAAAAAAAATATTGAAACTGGTTTTCGGGATACAAGAAGTTGGAAGAAATATAGCGGCTGTTGAGAAGATACCGCAATTACAAGAGCAATATGTAGCAACAGTGAGGGCCTCCATGCTCAAGGGGTAGGGGAATAGGCCACCAATATATTTGCATATGTATACTTACTCGCTGACGGCCTCAACTAAATGAATTAAAGAAAAGGAAACGCAGTTAGACAAAATACTTCCTCACGTATTGAGGTATAGTAAATGTGGTGATATCTTAAACGCTGCAGTAGACCATTGCAGCTCATTATGAACAGGGGCAAGTCGACTCGAATGACACAAAAAACAAGAACAAAGCCAATAGTAGAGGAGCCATGGTTACACCGGCCACTTTTACGCTTCGTCCGCTCTTCAAACCACCCATAATTCCTGCAATGCTCGAGAAAAGCCTCCGGACTACATTTCTGATCTACCTGCTAGCTCACAACTGCCAATACTTCCTGCCCTTATGCGACCTCGCCTTTTTCCTGACGTTTACGAACAGCACGTATACGATGCCAGGCTGTTCCCTTTGTCTCATACGCACCGCACAGAGCCCTGCACCCACATCGGCTGCTGCGCATCGTTATGGTCAGTCGGGACTGCGCCTCCCCCTGGCTCCAAGCGGCGGGCCTCTGACATGACTGTTCCCGGGTAGTCATTGTTGTGCATGGGCGAACTGGTGAAATATCGAACACGTCCCTGCTCCTGGGAGTCATTATCATCATCATCATCATCAGCCCATATTTTATGTCCACTGCAGGACGAAGGCCTCTCCCTGCGATCTCCAATTACCCCTGTCTTGCGCTAGCGTATTCCAACTTGCGCCTGCAAATTTCCTAACTTCAACATCCCATCTGGTTTTCTGCCGACCTCTACTGCGCTTCCCTTCTCTTGCTATCCATTCTGTAACCCTAATGGTCCACTGGTTATCCATCCTACGCATTACATGGCCTGCCCAGCTCCATTTCTTCCGCTTAATGTCAACTAGAATATCGGCAACGCCCTTTGTTCTCTGATCCACACCACTCTCTTCCTGTCTCTTAACGTTAGTCCTAAGATTTTTCGTTCCATCGCTCTTTGTGCGGTCCTTAACTGTGCGGTCCTAAGTTTGTGCGGTCCTAAGTTAAGGACCGCTCCCGGGAGTAAACAAATTTAACTCCCAATCTCACTTCGCCTTTCCACTTCACTGCACAGTATGTCGCGATGCCGCAATGACGCAGTACACACGAATGGTTAGGCGAATGGACGACTACCTAAGCGTAACTAGCCTCGGCGCATTTGGCCTGCTAATAATTAGTGTCGTTCGCCATGCAGTATCATACAAGACCGTCAACATTCCGTGAACAATGGAATTTCGCGCTTCGGTCCAGCGACGTTACAGGGCGGCGGCTGTCTAGAACTTGTACACTTACTTGATTTGGCCTGCTCGTCTGTGACGGAAAACAAGAGGAACAAAAAAAGCATAAATTGGCATTCCGAAGTTTATTTCTGAGATAATGGAATAATTAAAACAAAATTGACGCGCGCAAGGACAAGAACCTGAAACAGTTTAACATTTGCAACTTATGGCAACGAACAAGAATGTTTTAGCACGCTTGTATATGTTGCATGCGTGTGCGTGTTGGGTGTGCTTGTGCGTGCGTGTGTGTCTGTGTGTGCGTGTTACAGTGGTGCTAATGGCGGTGCTAACTCATGCTTGTATTTTTGTTTTTGTTTTCAGACAAGCCACAGATTTTATTTCCTTGCTTATGATACCCTCAAAGTGCGTACAGCACATTATAGAGAGGAAGGTCAAACACATAATCGAATACAACATGAAAACAAGTACTCGAAAAGAAAGCAATATTAAAAGGCTATGGTAAGAAACCCAAGAAGCTTAAATATCCATGAATAAATACAAATGCAATTTGTAGTATAAAGAGTTGATTCGGTGGATGGCACTTATACAAAAGAGCCAAAAAAAGTTGCAGCAGTAGGTAATGTTAACTAAGAGGAGAATGGAAACACATATGTTCACTATTGACGCAGGTATATTATTCCATACGGCAGAGTATTTAGAAGGAAATGACTGTGAGCAAGTGACAGTGTTACAGAAGGATGTATTGACTTGATGGCAATGATCTCGACGATCAGATGCAAATGATAAGGGATGGCTGACAAGAAAACGGAGAGCTCCATTAAAATACCAAATTGTCTGAAAAGGTGACATGCGACCTTCCTTCAGGCGACCAGCTAGTAAAGGGAAGTTAATAGCGGTTTTCATTTGTGATACGCTAGCTGTACAATGGTAGTTTGCTTATATAAAAGAAACAAAACAATTTTGCACTGCTTCGCTTGTGTCAATTAACATGGAGTGATATGGATCCCCAACTGATGAAACATACTCAAGCTGAGGACTAACGTAAGTGCTGTACAGAAGTAATTTGAATGAAGACTGCGCGAAGAAAACTTTGTCTCTAAGTATTCTAGAGTGCGATCAGCTGCAGATATTTTATATTCAGCGTGATGCTGTCACTACCAGTTGTTAGATATAGGAAGGCCAAGGTATCATAATGATGTAGAGGTATCAGTGGTGCAGGGCAGTCTCGGACGCCACCAGTCCCGGAGTCATTTCTGTACCCTATAGTACGCAAACACCCACTGTAAAACAAACGGTTTCACCACGAATATGGAGAGAGCATGATAGCATAATTATAATGCAAGACCCACACTAGCAGTAACATAAGCTAAGCATGTACGCTTTCTAATGTGTGAAAAAAAGTCTAAGTTATACATATTTTTGCATAATTTCAGTACCCTAGTTTCCGTAAACTCTCTTCAACGCGCACAAGATCTAGAGTGCTGTCCCACCTGATAGTACGATGATTACGGGAGCCATATCCTCCATAGGTAAGCCGGCCTCGGCAGCTCCTTGAGGCATGGGCCAGTCTGTAAATACAAACATCGAGCATGTGGGCTGGGGTGTATGCTCGTAATAAAGCTCGAAGGGTGTGGTAGTTCTAGGTGTTTAGCAATTAGCGTAGAGCAATTGTCGCAACGGGATGTTTGAATGGCGGTTTCTGTGGTGCTGCGTCTCATGCAGATTCCGTGCACATTAATTACGTCTAAGTCTCTCCATTCATGAAGAACCTCCGTTTCGCTTAGGTGTGTGACACGTGATCGCAAGCTAAAATATAGCAAACTGCCAGTTAACAACAATGTACTTATATTTGTGATGCCTGGTGCCTGCCATCTAGTTAATTCCATTTACAATTTCAAAACCATAATCATGGATGTGTGATGCAGCTTTTCAGAAAATAACCTTTATTCGGCTGAACGATTAGATCGAAGATAAACTTTAGTCTCATGCGTAAGGTAACCGCAGTAGCAATCTGCTTGTTTGGTCACCGACAATCCTTGCACGTATACAAATGCTTCGTCAAGCGTACGCAAAACGCTTTATGTTTAAGAGAGCTTATGGCACCGTTACCGTTCAGCTATTTTATAAAGTGATAGCGATTCCAGTATTCCTGGAACACTGTGCTGCAATAATTCACTGTTGCAACACCGAAATCATTGCACGGCTAACTGCCATCAAGGCGGCGTGTCGTGCTCGTAGACGCACTGCCTACATTTTAACGCCCTACTCAAGTAGTACTCTTCAGCTTCTGTTAGAATCATCCATCTGTTAATGGCACATTGACCTACGCACATGCATCGCTATGGAGCAGCAACTTACGGCGGCCGTCGGGACCCATTACCCAGAACGGACCTAAAAGAAAAAAAGAAGAAAAAGCCAGCAGTGTCCATATCACGCAGTATTACGTGCTCGATGGACTCATTATCGCCTTCCCGCGCTGCATTATGCAGGGAATCGAAACATTTGAACGACTGACCCGATGCGCGTACATGCCACCCAGGAAAATCAAGTGGCTGTAGTACAAAAGGCTCCTACATTGTCCGTTGTACTACCTCAGTAAGCGTATGTTTGTTTTGTTTGTTACCGCATGAAGTAACGAAGCGTAAGTGGAGTGGAAGTAGAAGTTCTGGGTGCGTTATGCATATTGCATTTGAAGTAAAATACCCGCAATGAAAAAAAAATGTCGTAGTTTCGCCCGAAAGGCGAAGCATCAATTGCGATAGCAAATTGGTAGAGAGCTATTCGGAGTAGGGATAGTAGAGTAGTTTTATCGGCCGCATAAACTTGAACACATTCGCTTTCTAACTGAATTGACAAGCGTGGTGTCATCGCGCACAAGCAAACATGAATAGATCACACTGAATGACTGCAGACAACGACTGTCAAAAACGCTGGCGCGGCCGCTGCAGCGGGCGAAGAATCGTGCGGTCTATCGCTTCAACGGAAACTGAGCGGCGAATGGACAGCGCATAAAGGTCAGAGCCGTGTGGAGACACGGCCGGGCTCGACTGGCGCGCGCGCTCGCTCGCTTCTTAAGAAGCGAGTGCGCGCGCCAGTCGATCCCGGCCGTGGTGGAGATAAAGAGACGGTGCGGGCGACGGCTACCACAGCCAGTGCAAGCGTATTTGTTGGTAGAGTAGAAGCTGCTCCCCCCGTCCCTCCCGCGCTGCCTTCCCGCTTTTTTTTTCTTTTTTTTTTTGCTTTCGCGTGGGAGATTGCGTTGCCAGTTCTCCTTGCGCTGGGTTGCAAGATAAGCATTTGGTGCCGTAGCACAGCGTCGCCCTGCCTCCCTCCGCCCCATACCCCCACGGCCTTTTGGGCGACAATCGCGTTTGCTTTCCGCCGTGCGTTGGCTCTCCGTGATAGCGCGCGTCCCCCGCGCGCTTTTACTCGCACGGAGCGCGGCGACGATTTTATCGCCCTTGGAATCTATACGGAACCTGACGGCGACGGCGACGCCGACGGCAGAAATACCATTGAAGTGTCCATATAATTGCTATCGCAATAAAAAAAAAACAATGACGGGAAGTTATGCAGAACAAAACGCGTTTGTCTCATTGCTGGAGCGTCACAACTTATTCTTTGTTAATTTCCATATCAGCTAAATATGGTGTGCCTTGCCATATCGTAAAAGCATGTAAATGGACCTCCGGAAGCTCCTTCGTAGGGTGTCGCTCAATCTTTTTTTTTTGGGGGGGGGGGGGAGGGGGTTGCACAACTAAAACTCTCACACCTGTTATTTTCCGTTCTCTGTACGGTAGAGGAATGCCCCAGCGCGGAGGCTCATTAATAATCCTCTAGACTCGAACAAATGCTACAAATGACGGGAAAATGTCAATGCCTAAAGGAACGATGAACAAAGATAATTATCAGTTTCTTGTACGGAGATTACAGTTCAACAAGTGGTAACTTTCAGTGTGGTGCACCTACCTCTGTGAGCCTGATAAGGGGATCGCTCTGAAAGAAAAATCGATCAATGGCGTAAGAAGCATTGAGGCAACACATGACCTCAGCAGGCAAATAGATTATTTTCTCTAGGCTTCAATGACGCAAATATTTATTTTTTTCAGCGAGTAAGCATCCAAACTACGGATTTGCACAACGGAGTGCACAACTAAAACTCTCACACCTGTTATTTTCCGTTCTCTGTATTGTAGAGGAATGCCCCAGCGCGGAGGCTCATTAATAATCCTCTAGACTCGAACAAATGCTACAAATGACGGGAAAATGTAAATGCCTAAAGGAACGATGAACAAAGATAATTATCAGTTTCTTGTACGGAGATTACAGTTCAACAAGTGGTAACTTTCAGTGTGGTGCACCTACCTCTGTGAGCCTGATAAGGGGATCGCTCTGAAAGAAAAATCGATCAATGGCGTAAGAAGCATTGAGGCAACACATGACCTCAGCAGGCAAATAGATTATTTTCTCTAGGCTTCAATGACGCAAATATTTATTTTTTTCGGCGAGTAAGCATCCAAACTACGGATTTGCACAACGGAGTGCACAACTAAAACTCTCACACCTGTTATTTTCCGTTCTCTGTATTGTAGAGGAATGCCCCAGCGCGGAGGCTCATTAATAATCATCTAGACTCGAACAAATGCTACAAATGACGGGAAAATGTAAATGCCTAAAGGAACGATGAACAAAGATAATTATCAGTTTCTTGTACGGAGATTACAGTTCAACAAGTGGTAACTTTCAGTGTGGTGCACCTACCTCTGTGAGCCTGATAAGGGGATCGCTCTGAAAGAAAAATCGATCTATGGCGTAAGAAGCATTGAGGCAACACATGACCTCAGCAGGCAAATAGATTATTTTCTCTAGGCTTCAATGTCGCAAATATTTTTTTTCGGCGAGTAAGCATCCAAACTACGGATTTTTCCCAATAAATTTATCAAAATTGCCGTCTTTATACTGTATAAAATAATTATATTGCCGCGCCAGCATTGCTCCGTCTTTTTCTTTAGCGCTGATTGCTTTCACCAAATTATCGCTATCGTTGTGCTATCTCTCCACGCAAGAGGCGCTTGCGGTTATATGAATATTGTGAGCAGTCTTGCCAATATGATAGTTAGACCGACGTTACTAACTAGACCGTACGCGTGACTCGAATAGTATTGTCGAACTTCGAATATACAAGAGTACCAGAAATTTATCTGGAATGCGCGGCGACGTACGTAAAACTAGACGATACACTTACAGATAGCGCTGATTCAATGACGGCATATTGTGCTTGCCGCTGTTACTGTTACCCAAATGATCCCAGCGCAAGTTCGTCCAATAAAGTGCAAGCTTCGTTATTGACTTTTTTGTAGTGTCTGTGCACCTCCACAATTAGTACCATGTGGTAGTATCTTACGAAAACATGCTGAGAGAAGCTGCAAACCGATAGCGTGTACGGGTAGCTAGGTCCCAAGGAAAACGATCATGTCGTTTTAAAAATTTCCGAATAACGGCAATATTTGACCATGATAAGTGCCGGCTTGGAGGTGTACACGTTTAACGTTTGCTTGCAGAGTGTTTTGAATAACGAGAGGTGATATCAAAATCAAGATTGCAGCACTGTAATATCAGTCTATCCCACGATGCTACACCTTCCACCTTTCTATTTAAGCAAAAGAAAACATTTTTTTACGAAATATAACCTAAGGAGATGATTACTTTATCCCATGCTGTCAACTCTCCCGACATTTTGGTAAATTTTACGAAGTTTGGCTTGATATAGCATTTTACGAATGTTGCATCAAGTTTTACGAAATATACCGTTCGCGGGAAACATTTCACTAGTCCTTCCTGGAACTTTCCGTTGGAATACTTTTGTGATGAAAACACAAAATCGGACTACTTGCTTTGATCAAGATTACTCGGACAAGTTCCTGAAGCAGGCGAAATAGGCCACAGCCAAGTCGCTGTGCAGTTGGTTATAAACTATGCTTTGCTTATCGGCATATTAAGTGCCAACTTTGCTGGTGCTTTTGGGCAGTGTCTAGACACAAATTCTTGGGGAGTAAAGTACGCCTATAACCCCTAAAGGTGTCCATTAGGAGAAGCGTTAAAAAAATTCGTTATATTCTCTCTCCAGTCATGACCCCTCCCACGTTTTCCTTCTTTTGACTTTGTCTTGTTCTGTCGTGCCCGAAGGACTTTTAAATTTCGAGGATCGTGGTTGCGGTTTATGGTCGTATGTGGGCTTTTCTGCATACATCTGCAAGGATGTTGTAAATTATCGTGGAATAAAAAGGCCCTACGAGATTCTTGGACGCGGTTGCTGTGTCTCTGCGTCTTATGCATATTATTTGTGCTTTAATTAAGTTCAAGTCTTGCTATCTATCGGAAAGCTTCTTTTCGATAAGGTGTGACACGTGATCGCCAACTAAAATATCAATATACAGCAAACTGCGAGCAAACAAAAATCTACATAACAATTTACTGACCGCTCAGCAATATTAGCGGCCTTACAAAAGATCTGCAAGAACTAGACAAATTAAAATATTATTCAGCACGCTTAAATTTAAGCTACCTGATTAATAGTGGTACTAAAAAAGTTGTCGCAGTTTCACCTGAAAGGCGAAGCATCAATTGCGATAGCAAACTTGTAGAGAGCTATACATAGTAATGATATTAGCTTTATCAGCTGTATAAACTTGGACATGCAGCAGCACCGGCAACACGCAGAACTCTTGTCGACGCCATCGGCGTTTTGCCCGCGTTCGCTCAAAATGCGTGCGGCGTTGGTGACTGTTGCCGGAGCCTCTGATATAAATAGGCACTTGGTGCCGCAGCTAAACGTCGCCTCCCTTCCCTCCCCCAAGGCCTCTCGCGCGTCGGAAGAAGGCGTGTTTGCTCTACATATATGGTGATTGTAAAGGAGGAAAGAGACGCCTACTTCTGCAGCCCTTAAGGGAGCACGGCGGAGAACTCGCGTTTGTTCGCTGTGCGTTCACTCCCCGTGAAAGCGCGCGCCCCTCGCGCCCTTTCACTCGCACGTACAGCGTTCGGCGCGCGGCGACGATTTCATCTCCATTGACGTCATACGGAACCTCACGGCGACGGCGACGCCGACGCCGACGGCAGAAATCTGCTTTTGAGTGTCCATATAATTGCTATCGCAATAAAATGTCAACTCTGTCGAATGTTATGGCGACAAAACCCAAGAGATTTATGTTCTCTTCTAAGGGCACGTGGTTATCACATTCTCGCTACTGCGAAAATTGTATCCTTTCTATAAGTAAGCTCATATTTCTTTATCTACATACAAGTCCATCACAAGAACACAGATTGAAATAGCAAACACCAGTCTTCTTCCATACATTACCTCTAATTGGCAGATGAAAAATATTTTTGAACTATGGTAAATCGCTTAGTTTTTGGTAAAACGTTCTCATATTTTATTTGGCGTCCATGTGTGCAATATGAAGCAGAAACAAAGCTGTAGCGCCAGTGACATTGACGCAATCGCCCTATAGAAAGACGACGAGGTCAGACGATGCCACGAGTGGCGCGGGGGCTTGGTTTGCGCTTGGGACCGAAGAAATAAAACATAAGAGTGAAGATTGACCTCCGGCGCTCGAACAGCGCTTCGTTGTATGTCTATCTCATGTGCTCCACAATGCAAGAAAAAAATTCTAGGCAATGCCTTTCATATCTTGCCAGTTAGAGATTTATAGTAGTGATAACTGGTGCTGGTCACCTAGGTGACTCCATTTAGAAATATAAAACAATGAGCATGTGGTCGAGGTGAATCTTTTCAGAAAATAACTTCCACTCGCATAGCTTATTCACATGGGCAACGTAATTGCCGCAGCAGTGCGTTGTATGGTAACAGAAAATCATTGATTTAATAAACGTTTCGTGAAGTGTGCACAGGGGACTCTGTGTGCGCAGAACTTGCGGCAACATTATTTTACTGCCCTCGAATAAAGAATAGCGAGTCCAGTATTTCTAAACCATGGTGCTACACCAATTCCCTGATGCAGTGCCTACTTCATTGCTGGGTTAAATGTTTAATTGTACTACAACGGCCGCGAAGGCTACACGTCGTCCTCATAGCTACAATGTCTACATTTTATCGCCCCACTGACGCGGTGCCCTGTAGCTCCTGTTCGAATCGTCTATCGGTTAATAGCTCATTCACGTATGCACATGCAACGCCACGCAGCACCAACTTACGGCTGCCGCTGGGATGCACAACCATGAACGGACCTGAAAAAATCAAGAAAAAAAAAGGGGGGGGGGAAATACAGCAAGTGCACAGATCGAAAAATAGCCTACGCTTGATGCGCTCATTATGAGTTCCGCGCACTGCATATTGCCTTGAATCAAAAACGTGAACGAGCGACCCGCATGTGCGGATGTGCCACAAAGGAAGAATAATTAGTTCACGCGCAAAAAGCTCCTTCGTGCGTTCTACTACATCCGTACGTGTTTTCTGGGCTTGGTCATTCATGTTAAGTAATGGTGCCTAACTAGAAATTCGCGGTGCATTGTGTATGTGGCCTTGGAAATAAGTTTTCTACAATTAAAAATAAAATGGAAGGAGATGATGGGAAACAGTGTGCATTCTATCTTATTTTTCTATCCTCTGCGCTCCGGAATTGCTGTTTTCGTAAGATGGCTCTTTTGTTTTCCATCATGAAGAAACAGTAAATTGACTTAGATTTTTTTTTTCACTTTCCACACAATTCACATTTTCTTTTCGGAAAGCCTTCACATTGTCGAAATAGTTTTCATTCTCTATTTTGTACTCGTAGAGCGCGCTAGCTCATTGCTCTGAGACTCATTCGCTATCCTCTGTTCTCGAACCAACATTGGGAATGACTGAACGAGTGAAGAGCTAAAGGAACGCCTGAACAATGATTATTCTCAGTTTCATATACGAGCATTACAAAGGAAGAAGTGTTCACTTTCAGTGTCGTGCACTTACCACTCGGGGTGTGGTGAGGGATTCTCTCTGAAAGGAAAAACATATCAATGGCGTAACAAGCGTTCAGGCAACACATAACTGCACCATGCACATAGATCATCGTTCAGAAGTTTAAAGCCGCAAGTTCGAGTTTTTCGTTGCGTGTAATGTACAACAACGGCACGTGCTACCCGAGCCTGCTACGCTTCCGATAGAACGTCGTGACGTTTTCATTTTGAGGACGCTTCGATAAAATCAAGCGGAAGCGCTCCGAAAAAAACCGCAGTTTCGCCCGAAAGGCGAAGCAACGATTGCGATAGCAAATTAGTAGACAGCTATACGAAATAAGGCTAGTAGTTTTACCGACCATCCAAGGTTGTAAATATTCGCTTACTGACTAAACAAACAAGCACGGTGTCACGCGCGCGCACGTAAACATGAACACTTCTCGCGTGATGACCGCGGAAACTCGTCAGAACGAAAGCGCGCCAGCGGTAGCGAGCAAATTGACCTTCGTGCTGGCTCTCGCTTCAACGCGAAGTAAACGTCGAAAACGCTGCGCAATACGAAGCTACCGGCGCTCGGCGAATGCACTTTGTCCCATCGCAGATCGCTTTGAAGATGAGGCCTCCGCGGGGGCACACTTCGGCCACATCGCAGATCGCTTTCAAGATACGGCGCCCGCGCGGCAGCTCGGTGACCAGCAGCCGCAAGAGCAGCACGCAACCTCCCCCACCCCCACCAGCACCATCTCCGTCGCCTCCTCCCCATGACTCGCGCGCAACCGGAGAGCGCGCGCTTCCGACCCCCTTCCTCTGTCGCGTGCGACGAGATAACGCTGCGGTTGCCGGCTCACCCTCATACGCTGTTACTCGCACACACGTGGAAGCAACGATTTTATCGCCGTTGGACTTTATACGGAACCTCACGGCGACGACGATGGCGACGGCAAAAATGCGCGTGCAGTTTCCATATAATTGCTATTGCAATTAAATGAGTAGCAAGCAGTGGCTGAGCGGTTTGCTTCTACGTCGCCACTTGGGTTGTCCGTAACGCGGGGGTGTATTGAGAGCATATAATATAAGCTGCGTAGAGTATACACGAGAATTTGAAGAAAAAAACGCTGATTGGCTGAAAAACGCTGAACGTGGAAGTGATGAACGCTGAACAGACGCGGGGCCACCGGGGCTGCAGTGGCCAGGCGTCGGAGACGAACGCGGCCTCCGCCGCCTTGCTGTGGCCTTTCGCCTCCAATGCTTCATCGAGGGACCCAGGAAGGAGAGATGCAAACTTGGTGAAAATGGCCAGGAGTCAGTCGGAAGGCTCAAGTATTTGACATCCCTGTAGTCCAGGCGGTGAGAGCAAGCGACTGGTGGTACTCACATTACAAAGACTGCAGAGGTCACGGTGTTAGGAGTGAAAGCCGGCGGAGCGTGAAGAAAAAGTTGTCGCAGTTTCACCTGAAAGGCGAAGCATCAATTGCGATAGCAAATTTGTAGAGAGCTATACGGAGTAATGATAGTAGCTCTATCAGCTGTATAAACTTGGACATGCAGCAGCACCGGCAACACGCAGAACTGTTGTCGACGCCGTCGGCGTTTTGCCCGCCTTCGCACAAAATGCGTGCGGCGTTGGTGACTGTTGCCGGAGCCTCTGATATAAATAGGCACTTGGTGCCGCAGCTAAACGTCGCCTCCCTTCCCTCCCCCTCCCCCCCCCCCACGGCCTTTCGTGCGTCAGAAGAAGGCGCGTTTGCTCTACATATATGGTGATTGTAAAGGAGGAAAGAGACGCCTACTTCTGCAGCCCTTAAGGGAGCACGGCACAGAACGCGCGTTTGTTCTCTGCCGTGCGTTCACTCCCCGTGAAAGCGCGCGTCCCTCGCGCCCTTTCACTCGCACATACAGCGTCCGGCGGCGCGCTGCGACGATTTCATCTCCATTGACGTCATACGGAACCTCACGGCGACGGCGACGGCAGAAATCTGCTTTGGAGTGTCCATATAATTGCTATCGCAATAAAATGCGTCCGGCACTCACGAACCCCGGCAGCCCACCACGCGGAGGGCCTGCGTTGTCGGTGTTGTTGGGGATGATTTTAACCGCCATGAACGCCGACACCGACGCCGGATTTTCTGCGACACGGGGTCCTTAACGCTCTCGCGTTAAAGATGCTAGCCCTTTCTCTGACCTGCTGCTGCATTGAAACGCGCAGCAGCAAGCATTCCCACGGAGAACGAAGCTTAGATTTTTGCGTACAGACGGAGTGAGTGAGTACGAACTTTATATAGGTCCCGAGGAGAAGAATTAAAGACAGAATAACTTTGGAAACACACGTTCGGAGCGGCAGGGCGACCACCGCTTGGCAAAGGCATGGCAGGCGAGAGGAACTAAAAGCGCCCGAAAGCATGTTTCGCGCCCTTTTGGTGACGTCAGGGTCACCTGACGGAGTAGTATCGCGCGCCGCAGCCATTAAGCGTGGTTAATGCGCTGGATCCGCAAAAGAGGGGGAGAAAAAATCACCACCAATTCCCCTATCGAGAGAATGGGGGTAAGTGAAGGTTGTGTGTGTATCTGACCTTCGTGGTGGTTTTCTTGCTTACTCTCTCTCTTTCTCTCTTTTTCGCTATATATATATACATCTTTCTTCCTCTCCCATTCTTTCTCTATTTCTTTCTCGCTTTCTATAACCCTTTCTTCCTTTCCCTATCTTTCTTTGTTTCTCTAATATTCATGGTGATTTTCTTTCTCTCTCTGTCTTTCTCTCTTGTTCCCTCTATCCATCTTTCTCTCTCTCTCTCTCTTCCTTTCTC
Organism: Dermacentor silvarum; assembly: GCF_013339745.2. Lineage (NCBI taxonomy): Eukaryota > Metazoa > Arthropoda > Arachnida > Ixodida > Ixodidae > Dermacentor > Dermacentor silvarum. Next base: position 128,046,507 of record NC_051157.2, read on the forward strand.
TCTTTATTCCTTTCTCTTTCTCTTTGTCTATACCTTTCTTCCTTTCTCTCTCTTTCTGTCTCTTTCTGTGACCTTCCTGGTGACTTTCTTTCTCTTTCTTCCTCTCTCTTTTTCTCTCTCTCTTTCTCTCTCTCTCTGTATCGTTCTTTCTCACTCTATTTCACTCTGTTTCATTTTCTCTCTCTCATTTCTCTCTTTCTTTCTTTCTCTGACCTTCGTGGTGATTTACTATCTCTCTCTCTCCCTCGGTCTTTCTTTCTCTCTCTATTTCTTTCTTCCTCTGTCTTTCTCTCTTTTTCGTCCCTGGTATGTGCCAACGAGCTTGGACCCTTTTCTGCACTATCGCCAGGATCGGCCCACTTTCCAGCGAGACACCGCCACCACCGCCACCACCGCCGAAACTTGTCAGCCTATAAAGCTGACAAGCTGACGAGCTTAAATGAGGAGGATGACAGCGCCGTCGAGGGTATCACGGCGTAGATCAAACAGTGCCGCTACTTTCCTACATCAAGGAGCTTTAAGTCCAGCGGGGGAGAGAGAGAGATATGGACCGCGTGATGGCATCCGAGAGCGCGGGTGACGTGTTGTCGCGGTAATGCCCTCCTCTCCCCTCGCGCAACACCTGGCGTGCTACCGTGGTGTGCGCTCTTGCCCGCTCTGCTCTCTGGAGGCCCGCTCGTCACGTGGCGCACAGCCACCGGAAGTTAAGGTGCCGTTTCGCTGCTCCAGATGACAGACGGTGGCTTTTAGGGGCGAAGCTCCTTAGGGCACGTTCACACTGGGGATTCCGGCGTCTACAACGAACGGAATTCTCCTGCCACCGAAATTCGCGCCGTTCACACTGGTTGCCCACCGCGTCGCCGGAACGCGATACAGCGCCATCTGCGCTGTAAAGCGCTAACCTCCAAACAAGCGCGGGATATACCGGATGTGCCCGCAGCCTCGAAACTGCGCAGTTATCTCCGCTCGCGTAGAGTTCGCGTGGTTTTATTTTTGCGCCTCATCGCTGCAAGCAACGATAATGAACCCTGTGCAAGAAGAGGCAGTACTGCTAGGCTTGTTGGCAAGCACCTTTATGGCGATGCATGAAGCGCAGAAGCATTCGCAGAAGAGACGACGCCAACGGCGGTGGTGGGTTCGTCCTGCTTAGGAAGAGCGCGAAAAGCTTGGTCACGCCACCAAACTACTAGCCCTTCTGCGAGATCGCGACGTGGAGTACTACCGATAGTAAGTTGCGATGTATTGTTATTCGCGACAACAATTAAGTTTCAGACCAATTCGATCAGCATTTCCGACGTCGCGACAGACTTCGGCGACCGCGACAACGCGCGCGCGTGCTACTCGGCCGCCATCTTCGAACTTTTTACTCGTGCTCCGATTGGCCCGCGGTGAGGGAATCCGGCGGCAGCTGCCGCCGGATTCCCTCATCGCGGTTGCTAGAAGCAGTTGCTAGAAGTTGCTAGAAACAGGTTGCTAAGAATAGGAGATGCACACGATACAGTGCATGCACATTCTTTCTGAATAAAAAAAAAGACCACTGTACTTCACGAAGGTGTGAAACAACGTCAGCTTTAAATTTATAAAAATTTGCTACTGCTAATGCTACACCAGTTCTGAAAATTAATGCAATCATAGTTTCCCTTTTATCTAAGAAAGTCGTGTTCGTTTCGTGAGGATGATGACTATTTTGTGGTTTTGGCATTTTATGATTTGTTTATTGCGATAGCAATTATATGGACACTAAAAGCGTATTTCTGCCGTCGGCGTCATCGTCGCCATGAGGTTCCGTATGACGTCAAACGGCGATGAAATCGTCGCCACGCGCCGTATGCTGTATTTGCTAGTGAACGCGCGCGAAGGACGCGCGCTTTGACGGGGAGCGAACGCATGGCGGAGAGCAAAGGCGCGTTCTGCGCCGTGCTCCCTGAAGGGCTGCAGAATTAAGCCTCTCTTTCCTCCTTCACAATCGCCATATATAGAGAGCAAACGCGACTCCTTCCGTCAAGCGAAAGGCCTTGGGGGACGGGAGGGAGGACGGGAGGTGACGTTTAGCTGCGGCACCAAACGCCGCGCGCGTTCGGTGCGAACGCGGGCAAAACGGCGACGGCGTCGGCAACAGTTCTGCGCGTTGCTGGTGCTGCTGCATGTCTAAGTTTACACAGCTGATGAAACTACTATCCTTACTTCGTATAGCTCTCTACTAATTAGCGATCGCAGTTGATGCTTCGCCTTTCGGGTGAAACTGCGACAATTTTATTGCGATAGCAATTATATGGACACTCAAAAGCAGATTTCTGCCGTCGCCGTCGCCGTCGCCGTGAGGTTCCGTATGACGTCAATGGAGATGAAATCGTCCCCGCGCGCCGAACGCTGTATGTGCGAGTGAAAGGGCGCGAGGGACGCGCGCTTTCACGGGGAGTGAACGCACGGCGGAGAACAAACGCGCGTTCTGCGCCGTACTCGCTTGATAAGTGGTTCTTGAGGGAAAGGGAAAGGTTGGCGCTATCTTCTGCAGCCCTTGAGGGAGCACGGCTCAGCGCCTTAAGGGCTGCAGAAGTAGGCGTTTCTTTCCTCCTTTACAATCACCATATATGTAGAGCAAACGCGCCTTCTTCCGACGCGCGAGAGGCCGTGGGGGAGGGGGGAGGGGAGGGAAGGGAGGCGACGTCTAGCTGCGGCACCAAGTGCCTATTTATATCAGACGCTCCGGCAACAGTCACCAACGCCGCACGCATTTTCAGCGAACGCGGGCAAAACGCCGACGGCGTCGACAACAGTTCTGCGTGCTGCCGGTGCTGCTGCATGTCCAAGTTTATACAGCTGATAAAGCTAATATCATTACTCCGTATAGCTCTCTACAAGTTTGCTATCGCAATTGATGCTTCGCCTTTCAGGTGAAACTGCGACAACTTTTTTTCTTGGGTTGCCTAAATCTCTGTTCATCAGTGGTGCGTAGGTGTTAAGTACTTCATAATTGGATAATAACGGCATTTCGTGACAAAGATACGTGCATGCGTCAGTATCTCGTTTCGGGCAAACCCATTAGCGTATTGTTGAAAAGTATGTTCGTTTGTATGAGACGTGCGTCTAATACAAAGGGGTGTCTTACATATGAATGGTTTCGTAAAAATGCCTGTTTTGACGCGTGTCCGTCTTATACGAAGGTTATATTTATGCATCGAAAAATACGGCATTTAGACAAAATTTTCGTAATATATATGTTGCGGTTTCGAGTCGGGCCACCACCGAAGAACATGTACCTTTTCGATATAGAAGAGTGGCGCATACCCAGCGGCCCAAGCTTCTGTGAAATATTCTTTGAAGAGACTGACCAGTATAGCCAGTGACCCAAGTTTGCTCGACGGTTGGTTTCTAACCAGATTCCCTCAGCACTGCAGCCCAATTCTCCGCTCATTCCACCATGGACTACCTAGTGACCCAAGTTTGCGCGATAACGCTTACCTGAGGACACGCATACCGTAAACTGGGCGGAGTTCTCAAAAACCGATAATCGCATTATTATAGTTAGGGCTTCGAGTCAGCCTTCTTGAATGGTCGCACGAATGTTATCTAAACTGTTGTGACGTTAGATACAACGATGAGCACGCGAGAAGAGCGGTTCGAATACTGAAAGTTGATATCAATGTCCCGAATGTAGCATTACAACGCCAGTCCAGCACAAAATGTTACACCTTCCATCTCTGTGGTTAGGTGTGGTTAAGCAAAAAAAGAAAACTTTTTTTAAGCTAGAAGCACGAGTAGATGGTCACTTTATCCATGTACGTGGAGAAGCTGCTTCCCGCATTTAACTGTTCTTTTTTTTAGTTCACGTTGACAATACACCTGTCTGTAATAAGAAAAAAGTGGAAGAGTGATTACATCCGCGAGCTGTATTCAGGTCTGAAGAGAATGTTTAGCGCCCTTGGAGCAATTTTTACCCTGATTTTCTGGTGTGGATGTACTCCTATGGCATTGCGATTCAATTCATTTTTTTTATTATTGGGTACGGTACGGTACGGGGATTGATACCCAGCGCATCCGCCAAAATGCCACAAGGCAGAATTAGCGAAGCGTAGGTGTACTTACAAGTATATAAAAGTTGCAGCATCACTGCGTGCACCAGATGGCTGCCGGAACCAGCCACGCGATCTTCTTGCGAAATCGTCTTCTTTGTTTAAGACACACCATGCGCCACTGCTCCGTAACATCATATTCTATAAAGCAATAGGGCTTCAAAAATCAACAGCTTTACTAGGCCAATAAATGCCTTTAAGGCAGTCACGCATGATCTGACATAAATGCGCTTTGACCCTAATGCCCTCTTGTTTTCCTGAAATAACTGCTCGCTTCATTACTGGCACTGCCTGATTTCTTACGAGAACTGGCAGGCAGTCATTCAGGCTGCGATAAAAATGTATCGCAGCAATGCATCGTGGCTCGACAGTGTGACGTAGTTGGCTAGAGACGCACTTCTTCCGAACTACCGAGGGGATGACGTGTGTAGTAGATTAAACGTTTACAATGTTATCTACAGAGGCGTAAGCGTAGCACTAGGCCTTCATCAAGCGTCAGTCACACGATAGAGATGCTGCGCCTTTCACACTCCAGTAAAAACTCTGTGTACCGCCAACCAACAAAAGCGCACCTCACTGCTGCGACTTCCCATACGGCCTCCCATTTTGGGATTCCCTGCGGATACGCGCTGGCAACTTCACGGCTGACTAAAAAGGCGCGATTCCCACGCATTTATATTCACCTAGGCTATGGCAGTGGGCACCAGTTCGCCTCAGCTCTTGGAGACCTTGTAACCATTGTAACTGCGCTTCTCTGGAGGTGTTGTAACCCTCCAAGCGCTGGCCGCGCATGCGTCCAATACAAGTACAGCAGGGCAGTGGCACCAATGGTGCGAATACGCTCTATAGTAGCTCTATAATTGTTATCTCAATAGGGGAAGACGTACTGAGAAAGCAGAAACTACGCGTGGTACGAACAACCAGAAAATGTTGCTGTTGCTCTTCATTTACTTCATTTCAGTTCTGGCTATTGCAAATATGGAATGAAAGACGTGCGCTGCATGCAAAAGCCTACACTGCTTTTGCTTCTAGTTTGTACTAAGTGAGCAGCGCTTGTGAAATGCTTAAATCAAGTTCCCTCAAATTCCCGGAGTGAAATTGAGTGTGCAATAGCATGGCATGCAACACTCGTGTATCAAACATTGGCTCCATCAGCGGTACGCAGGGGCTGGTGCAATTTACTTCGATAAAGTTGCTCTATGCGCCTTCATGAAAGGTTGCCACATTTGAGCGAAACAATGATAGCAATAGGATTAGTCTAGGGCTTGAACTCATCGGATGGCATTCCAACTATCTCACTCATTAGTCGACTCGCAAGACTAGCTGCCGTGGTTGCTTAGTGACTATGGTGTTGGGCTGCTTGCTAAGCTCGAGGTCACGGGATCAAAGCCAGGCCACGGAGGCCGCATTTCGATGGGCGCGAAATGCGAGAACACCCTGTAGTAAAGAACACCAGGTGGTCCATATTATTCCTGAGTCTCCCACTACGACGTGTCTCATAATCAGATCGCGGTTTCGGCACGTAAAACCCCCTGTTTTATTTTAGATGCGAGAGCATCTTATGCTCGGGGCAGTGTCCGTTCTGCGGCGTCCGCACCCATACTGCACATGCGCACCTCTCGCTCATTCTCCTCTCCTACGCAGGTGTGCCCTCTCCTCCTCCTCCCCTCTCCCCCTCTCCACCACAGGTGTGGCGCAGCAAATCATTGCACATAACTCTCTCTCACTCTCTCTCTAAGGGTACGCCGGTAGGCGGCGCAAGTGTCGCGGCGCAGTATAAAGCGCGCGTTCGCTGTGCTTCCGTCATTCTCTCTCTGTGCAACGATGTACGAAACGCCATGAACAACGTCAACGTCGGCGCTAGTGGCAGCGGCAGCGCCACCGCCGCGGAGCAGAGGAAGGCTCGGGAAGCTGAACGTAAACGTCATCGTCGTCAAGCGGACCCCCAACTTCGGGCCAGGGAAGCCGAACGTAAATGTCAAGGTCGGCAGGAAACTTCTCTGCAGCAAGACCCATTGACGCTACACTTCACCGACCACAAAGCCATCGTCTTCAAGATACCGCGCGCACCGACGCTAGGAATCACGTACGATCTCTAAATAAAGACGCAACAACCCCGTACAAACGTCTCCTCTCTTCTCAATACATTCGCTCACTCTAACTTTCATTGGGTTGTGTTGCCAAGTGAAACGAAACGGAAACTCGATGCGCACCCCCGCGATGCTTTCGCATCCCATCATGGTTGCCCGTAGGGTAAGATGATGTGATTTTTTTTCCACAAGTATGACCCGTGCATCGGTCTGAGTGAGCCAGTCGGTGTTCCTCGTGGTCAATGCATCTGAGTGAATCCGGCGGAGCAGAATTTCCGTTCGTCTGAGGCCGAGTTAGGCCCTGTTCAGAAGTGTTTTGATGAATCTCAGTCAGAATGAGCCCGGCTGAGTATGTGAGCGCAGCTTTCGCTTTCATCATTGCGACGAAGCTCGGGAGTGACCAGGCCTTACGTTACCGGAGGCGTCGTGAGAAGTGAGTGACTTTGAAGCCAAGTGCAAAGTCTTATCGGTTCATATACGACCCTTTCAGCGCTTGCTCGAAGTTCTGTCTACGGTGCATAATGTCTGAACTAAGCGTTGGCGCTGTTGCCTGTAAGGATTAGGGAGCCTACATGCAACGCTGCGTTGCATGTAGGCTCCCTAGTAATTTTTCGACGCTGGCGTTCAGCGCGACTGAAAGCAAATTTTGATTTCACGGCTGTGCACACGCTGTAACGCGTACCAATCTATGCTTTGGGCCATTTGTATCACGACTAGTACTCCTGTCGCATCTGTGAAGCAACCGTGGTCGTTCTCAATGGTCACTGTCCAGTGCTATATTCCAAAACGGTGACGTGAGCCGTACATTCGGAAGTATTATCGTGTATAGTAGTTAGGCTAGGCATCGTGTTACTATAGACTTTTAATGTGATTAGCATTCTTAAGATACTTCCCTCACATTCTGGCGTCTGGCTTCCTATCTATATCTGCCTCAACAGTTTTCCCGCAAACTTGGAACATTAGGTAGTTCATGGTGAAATGGTTCGAAAATTGGGCTGCTCTGCTGAAAGAACTGCGTTTAAAATCAACCGTCGGACCAACCGTGGTCACTAGGTATGAGAGGCTGATTATGTGTCGATCTTCATAACTTTTCATGTCGACACAAATCCTTACCTAGGGAGAACAAACGACATTTACGTGCGCTCCTCACCAATAGATGCTCCACCTATTCCATCCTAACCAGCATTCCCTCCATGGCTGCTTTTCCGGGGAGCCTAGTACGCTGAGACACATGGTAGGCGGATGCTATTAATCCCCCCGAACTTTCATCTTTTCACAACCGAGCTTTGGGAGCGAGCCATGGCGAGCTCCGGCGCGTACGAACAGCTTCGTCTGCTCGAAAGAGTTATTGACCCGGCCCGAGCTCAAGGCATCAAGGACTGAGGTCACCAGCCTGAAACATCTGTACTAAACCCTTCTTTTTGTCATTCAATAAAGGTTTATGCTCTTTAACGCCAACTTGGCTCACTGCGCATGTGCCACTATGCATGTGCCGCACTTCTATCACAAAAGAAAAAAAAAAGCCCCTTTAAAATCTATCCGGTGCTGGGTTGAATCGAACCCGTATCACATTTATTTTGAGAGTGTTGTCTGAATATGTATACACAAAAGCGCCACGCGCGGACTTTGCTCCAACGCTGTTTATGGCATAGCTATCAGAAGGAACCGCTAGAGAGGAGCCTGGCTGCACCCACGCCTAACACGTGACGCTTTTCGGCTGTGGAAATACGGTCTGTAGCTGCATTACTTCCCTGCTAATCGTTTTATTGTCGACATACATTGTGACATGGGATTGGCCGGAATTTTTTTAAACAATTCAGGGTGCATACCATTTCGCTTACGTTGCAGTCATGGCAAGCATGGCGCGCTGCGTCAACGCAAGTTTACTTAACAGAGTGAACAATTACTTTTCTAACGTTGCTACAATGTTTACTTTTTAGATCTTCCCGTATAAGTATTATTATCAAGCATCACGGATCAGGCATGCATCTGCTGCAACGAAAATCCGGAGACAACTCAGTACATTCTGAGTTGTCTCCGGATTTTCAGCAGCACATTCTGAGATTTCTCAGCACATTCTGAGGATGTATGGGCACTATAGTACAGAAATGACACAACCAAATATGCAAGTGACATTTATTCACGCATTAGAAAGCTTATGTCCTTAAGTTATGATATAGCTAGTGGGGGGTCCTACGCTATGATCTTGCAACCGTGTTCACTCCGTATACGTAGTGGGCCCACCTTGGTGAAAGACGGTAAAGCGCGAATTGGAATCTCACTGTCTTGCTGCTCATATACTGTGGCAATGCCCTGCGTTACGCAGCTCATCGCTTACAATTCGAATGGACTGGGAGGCAGCCCTTAAGAGCGGCGACTTCTCAGAGCAACTACGGGCTGTCCAGAGGGCCTGCGACAGGGCGGAGGACCACGATCTTCCGACCCCGACGTGGGTGCGGCCCGCGACGGCTACGGGGACTCCCTGAAAAGGGAGGTACCCTAAAGCGGTTCCTCAGGACCACCAAGAAAGCTCTTTGTCTGTCTGTCTGTGTCTTGCTGCCCGAGTCTCTTTATGGCATTTCTCGATCCCACGTGTTGAACGAGGCGTTGCACAAGTCGAGCAACCATTATAATTCGTTAACAAAATGTACATTCGAAAGCCTTAGAACTGCAGTTGAGTACAGATTTCAGCTTGATTGACGCCTTATTGCTGAGTGAGCTCTCTCAAACGCGAGTATCCCGCTCGGATCGACGAACGTATTCCCAAGCTAGGCCTCTCTGGACGACGAGCGGGAGGCTAAATTTAGCTCCGATTGCGTTGTGCGGCAACAGCGTCATCTTGGTACGCAACACATGCATGATCGAATAATGGCTTTTTTTTTCCTCTGAACAACGATGCCAAAGTAAAGCGCACGGATAGTAAAGCTTCCAAAGGCATAAGCGATAATATTATAAGCTGTTCTCGCTCATGCGGTTTTAGCAAGCGACCCTCTACGCTAACCAAAGTCAATGACGTTGCATGTCAAAGCACCTAAGCCGCACCGCAGATAAGTCTTAATAGTTCGCATTAGACACACGTGAAAAGAACGTTATTTTTTATAAATACGTATTGTCACCAAAGTTCGTTTTCATTGGCTGCAGTGTTAAGGCGCTAAATCACAATGTGCCATTTAGCAAGACAAATACTCATAATTCGGTTTTGACCGTGTGATTGTACGTCTACAAACGCCCAAATCATCATGCTTAGGCGCAGCGAAAGAGAATTTTCGGCGGTTCTGCACCTACTCAGTACGGCTGGCAATAAATTTAAACGTAGAATAAGAGGGAGAGTATAGGTGGACGGGTCGTGGCGCCGCAACGTATGCCGCCTACTATGGCTCTGGTGACGCCACGGCGTGCTAAGATGGACCTCTTTAAGTGTATGCCTGCTGCGGCTGCCCAGCTAAAAAATGTCACAGTTTCGCCCTAAGGGCGAAGCAATGAATGCGATAGCAACACAGCAATGTCATACGAAGTAAAGTGAGCGGCTTTGGTAGCAATATGAATTGTAGTAAACATGAGCTGATTAAGTAAGCAGGTGTGCTGCGGCGTAAGTAGACCGACATGAAGAGAGACTCGATGACCACGAGAAGGCGCGTGTGAAACGGTGGTGTTGATGAGAAGCGCTTCCCGTGGGCAGCGCGCGTGCGAAGGGACACACCTGTAGCGCTGCACTGACGATCCGGGCAGCATTACATGTGTAGCGTGCGTTGGAAAATGTGGCCCGACTATTACTAACTGAATGAACAAGCGTGGTGTGAGCACGCACAAACAAACATGAATAGCTCACACTGAATGACTGCAGACAACGACTGTCAAAACGCTGGCAGCAAGCCCATACGCTGCAGCGGGCGAAGGTACGTGCGGTCTATCGCTTCAACAGAAACTGAGCGGCGAATGCACAGTGCATAAAGGTCAGAGCCGTGTGGAGATAAGAGACGGCGATACGGCGAGCGACGAGCGCGGTTGTTGGCAGAGTAGAAGTGCGCCCCCCCCCCCCTCCCTGCTCCCTCCGGCGCTGGCTTCCCGCTTCCTTGCTTGCGCGTGGGAGAGATAAGAGACGGTGTGGTCGAGCGACGAGCGCGGTTGTTGGCAGAGTAGAAGTGCCCCCCCCCCCCCCCGCTCCCTCCGGCGCTGGCTTCCCGCTTCGTTGCTTGCGCGTGGGAGATTGAGTGCGTTCGCTCTCCGTGATAGCGCGCGTCCCCGCACGCTTCCGCTCGGGCATACGGCGCGCGGTGTACATTTGATCTATACGGAACCTCACGGCGACGGCGACGCCGACGGCAGAAATCCGGTTGAAGTGTCCATATAATTGCTATCGCAATAAAACTTCATTATTTGCCATTCATGTAAAACAATCGCAGTTTCGGCCGAAAGGCAAAGCATTGATAGCAACAGCATAATGCCAGACACCCACACAGAGTAATGTTTGTAGTTTTATTGGCCGTACAAATTGCACAAAACATTCGCTTACTAAGTAAATTAACGACCGTGCTTTTACGTGGGCACAGGCAAAAATTAAAAGATGTCACTCGATGACCGCGAACACTCGCTGTCACAACCCTTGCGTGGTGAAGAGCGCCGGCATCGGAGAACAACCACTTCGTGCTGCTCTCGCTTCAACGCCTGCCCGTACCTTCAGATTACTCGAACTCTAACCAGACCCCGGAAACTCCCTATACCTCCCATGGGACGCTCGGTCCCATGCTAATACTAGCTGATACTAAAGTCCCTGTATAGTAAAAGTACCGCCATCTACTCTTTCCTCCACCGTCTCCTCTCCTAAAGCGCTTGTTTTTTTCTTTACTTTTTATCAAAGGATGGCGGTACTTTTCCTATATAGGGATTTTAGCTGATACGCAGCGGCAGCGCCGCTTCCACCACTGGCGGCTGTCGGATATCCTACTGGAAATAATTCACCAACAAAGCAATGCCTCCATGACGTCACTGATGAGGTCAGAAGGTAGAGGGAGAGGGCGCGCAGCCGGGAGGGGGAGGGTTGCCGCTGAAGGCCTCCTTTCCCACTTCGCATGCAAGCGGACTGTGTTCGTGCTCTCTTTCAAGGTCCGCTGGCCGTGCGGCAGCATTGGCCAAATCGCGGAGCAGAACCCGCTGAAGTGTGTCGTGTATTTGGAAGCGCTTTCTTCCTACCAGGTTAACCTTGCAAGCTGCCATTCATTTTCTAAACCACTGAGACACTGCTCGTACGCACTCGTGCCACGCAATTATAATGAAGAATATTTATATAGCGAACCGTTGTTAATTACTAATATTCATGGTTAATATATTACATTTCGTGAAAGTAGTCGCTTTGAAAGTCCTAACTTGCGGTTACATTTAGGGCTGCACTTCAGCAAGTCCACAAATATAGTGGGGGGTAGCATAGAGAAAATAACTTCTTGGCACCATCAATTGTTAATTTTGTTCGTGTGTTGTGAAATGATATACTAAAACTAGCCGATTTCTCGGCGAGCCAAAACTCAACACAAGTAAAAGTTGAACGCTTTTGTCTTCATTCACACATTCGGTACTGGAAAAAGACTGACCTTCACACACTGCGAAAGTGACAATCTACAGAAGCAATTTCCATTCACAACGGAAAACCAATGCGAAAATTATTCACCACAACAGCTGCGTCTTTCTTTCTTTCTTTTCTTATTTTTTAACCTTGGCTGTGCAAGTGTATGAAGAGTGAACAAAATGTAGAGCCCAAAAACACGCACTCAAGCCCTTCATTACAAGTATTTCACCGGCAACAGATGGGCTGCCGTCATGACGAATAAGTCGAGCGACACTGCTCTTATGTAAGTCCACTCATGATTGCACAGAACTGGTTTACTCATGCAAAATGAATACCTGCTGAGAAAATAGAGTGAAATACTTGTGCTTACCCGTGGTCATTAGAAAACCTGAAAAACTTCACAGTACTGGAATTCCCGGTGTTCGAACACCACAGAGCCGCGCAACACATGTGATGCCCCGATTTAGCCATGTTCGTCTAATGCTTGGTTGCCCTGGTTTCCTGCGTCTTCCGTTCGTTGCATGCCAGATCAAGCCTTTCTGTCTTATCTTTCCCATCTTCACACTTGGGACGACAACCGAAGCAGACGACCAAGCGCGATCTGACTTGTGAGATCGCTGAGCGAGTGGCAAGGGTGAACGGAGGCAAGCTCGACGAAGGCACGATGGCGACCACTTCCCGCGCTTCACCCGATTTAATATTCACAAAAAGAGAAATAAGAAAAATAACTTAGGATGTCCGACAACCGCTAAGAGCGCGCATATACCTTGAAACCGAAACTAGCTTTCCTTTCCGGGGACTGCTCTAACACTGGAGGAAGACATCTGGGCTCCCCCAACCTTAGCGTCCTAGGCAGATTACTTCCAAAATAGGGCACGCTCGCGCGGACACCGTTCCCCGTGTATGGCTTAGCTAGATAAGACGCGCTCATCTGGCATTTCTGCAGCGTGCTTGAACGCGTCACCTACAACATTGGACGCGCAGGACTGCGTGCACCAAACAAGGAGGTTTTGCATCAACTATTCTTCTCGGCTCAGTCTCCTATGCTTTCGCTCGCACCGACAGCATACGAAGTACAGAGCGCAATCTTAACCGGCTTGCGCTTAATACGGAACCTCACGGCGATGGCGAAAATTTGCCTTGATAGTTGATATAATGGCTATCACTATAAAAATGTAAGTTAATGTCTACCATGTGGCAACAAGTTCATTTCTGTCTTCTCCTGCGAAAGCTTACGCCTACCCCATGCGGAAAAGTCGACAACACTGGGAAACGTGTTGCCAAGGGGCTAGATAATGTGGACTTCACTTAACCAGTTCTCGAACCCTTATATATATATTTTTATTTGTATGGTCCGGAACTGAACCGTGAGTAAATTACAGTTCACTGAACTCGAGCCGAACCAAAATTTGCAACAAAACGTGTTCCGCGTCCATGAAGACCAGTTGATATTGCCCGCGCGTGCCGCGCAAGCGTCGCCTATTCCAAATACACAAGCAGATTTGGGAACACACGACAACTTCCACAGAACTGTGGGGTCAGTTGGTGTTTTCCGACCCGCTTCGGTTACTCAGTGGCTATGGTGTTGGGCTGCTGAGCACGAGGTCGCGGGATCAAATCCCGGCCACGGCGGCCGCATTTCGATGGGACAAAATGCGAAAACAGCCGTGTACTTACATTTAGGTGCATGGTGATCGAAATTTCTGGAGTCCCCCTCTACGGCGCGCCTCATAATCAGATCGTGGTTTTGGCACGTAAGAGCCCATAATATAATTTTTGTGTGTTTTCCGTCGCCTTCGATGCACGGAGTTCAACACTATCTGGTGCTTTTGTAAGAATCGTGACCGAAATGTACTCGCTCATTGGTGGCAGCGCAGGTGGTGGCGCATGCGCTTGCAGCAGTGGAAACACCTTCTGGCGTGTGCGTACGCGTGGCCAAGATCTCCTGTGCGGCCGCCGCCGCCAACAACACGAAAATGATCAATGAGGTAAGGAAAGCTAACACAATAAAATATACGCGTACTTCGTGAGTTGAAAAACGCCGTCAGTGGGCCCTGAGGTACGGACGTGCCTCACATGGTCTTATGCAAGTTTACTTATGTCGGTAATCGCATTCATCCACAATACTTTTTGTGTCATCGAACTCAGCAAATCAAGCGCTTTCCATAGACACCACCAGGGCATTCGTGAGTGCATTTTTCTCAGTATTACAAACCTTGCGACTCAAGCACCGAGAACCGGAGAGCTAACCCGGCCTAACCCTAACGTCGAGTGCGGGTGAGCGCTATCGCGGCCGTACTCGGTCCACAACGGTTAGGCGTAGCGCAGGCCTGGTTATAAGGATCACTCAACGGGACTTATAGAACCTCCAGTACCATTGAGTCACAACACACGAGTACTGCAACCACAACATCAAGCACAGAAATTGAACTTACCGAAGCAGAACCAACGGTAGCCTACGATGGTAGCAGTGGGCGAACGCTGGACGGAATGGGACCATGGCGAGACGTCATCGGAGTACGCAAGGTGAAGAGCGCAAATAGAGCTACAGAAACGACGCTGACGCAACAAAACTCAAGTAATCAGCCTAACAAGATGTCAAGCAGCATCGGTCGTCAACCATACTGCCACCAACAGCTGCAACAACTGCAACCCCTGGAGTCTCGGAGATGCAGTAATGAAAGCAAGCCTCCCGCAGGCCTTCCGTCGCCACCACCTCTCGAAGATGACCACAAGGCAGTGTACATACCAAGAACAGGCATAAAACTGTCAAGCTGACTTGTGAAATGATTATACTGCAGCTGGATTTCTCTTTCGCGCATGTTTAAGAACACTCAGCGCCGTCTAGCGCCGCCACCGCAAAGCCTGCGCGTGGACCTCCAAATGCATGGCACCGTGCGTACGCTGAGAAACGCGTCATGCGGCAACTGGGCTCCTCTCACGCACTTCATTCTGGACACGCTGCGCCATCTAGCGGCAGTGCCGCGACGTCCGCGCGTGGCCTCTGAGACTAGAAGCATGGTGCATGGGTGCCTGCGAATGCTGAGAATTGTTCCCTCGCTTGCGGCATACTCTACCAGCGACTGTAAATGTGCTCATACTCGGCCGCTAGTGGTTGCACTATTTCGCACAGCAGTCTGAGCATAGTTCGAGGCGTCATTGTGTAGCTTTAATACTGCCTCGCGCAACGGCTGCACGGAGTAAAAACTCGGAAACAAAATGTGCTTGCCCTACCCGAGTAAATTGGGAAAAACTGCAGAAATTATTTATTTATTTATTTATTTATTTATTTATTTATTTATTTCATTATTTCTGCAACTTCATTTTTTTGACATGGTCACTTTTATAAACGAGGACCCGTGGCCGTAGCTCCAAAACACATCTGTACTATCCCAGGGGCTCGCTCCAATCCGCACTTCTTTTCTCTCCCGCGCTCCCCCTCCTCTTGCCCCGCATCTTTATTTTCAACATCCTCCAGCGGGAAGGGAAGGACGAGGAAGGCAGCGGGTGCCGTGCTCCTGGAAGTGGGCCAAAGGTCATTTAGCTGCCTTGAGGACATACAACTTCTCTACCGGGCGGTTCACCTACGTGGCCAGTTGCAAGACGCACTGAGCACGCCCTGACCAATCCGTCTAGTCTGGAATGTAGCGCTGTCATGCGCCCAAGTTTGCAGAACGTCGGAGAAGTGTTCTTTCGTGTACAATCACGACGTCACCGACGCGAATCTGTGATGAAACTTAGTCCGGGCGGTACTGCGCTGATCGTAGCTGCAATAAATAGGCACGTTTCCATCTTCGCCACAGTTCCATTCGCCACAACTCCGCATGAGTTGTTGTCTCTACGGTGGGGACGCTCTCAGGCATGGCGATGGTTAGTTTTCCCAGTAAAAAGTGACTCGGAATTGCACCTTGCACCTCGTTGGCGTCATATCCTCAAGATACGTTAGCGGTCTGCTCTTAATAACGTCTTCAACCTCGCATAATGTTGTCATGAGACCCTCTGCGTCCAGCCTGGTGCGCCCTAAGGTCCATTTCAAAGCATCCTTGGTGGACCGAATAAGACGCTCCCACCATCCACCCCACCAGGGAGCGTGTTCCACAATAGAGAGTAATAGTTGAGCGGCTCAGCGGGCCAGCGGGCCCAGCGAACGAGCGGAGACGCCAACTGCGCATGCGCGGCCCGCTGGGACATCCAGCGTGTTCAAGGAGCGCGCCGCTCGCCCGCTCATTTCGTCTCTTCAGCAGAGCGTGCGCAGCGGACGAGCGTGCGAGCGTTTTCAAGAAGCGGCAGCGAACGCGAACGTTCTTTTCGCATAATATTTCTTTTCTTTTTTTAATATTTTTCTTTTCTTTTTTTAATATTTCAAATAATATTCTTTTCGCAGTAACTTCAATTTTATTCGGCAGGTAACGCAGCAAATTCTCTGCTTGATCGAGAGTAACTTCAACCTTGTTCAACAGATGGCGCAGCAGTACTATCCGCTGAAACGAGCGGGGCGTCGCTCAGCTATTACTCTTCTTTTCATCTTGCGCTCCGCTGTCCCCTCCGCTCCATCGCTGGGCCCGCTGGCCCGCTGAGCCGCTCAACTATTACTCTCTAATGAACTTCTAGGGAGCCTACATGCCAGCGCTTGCATGTAGGTTCCCTATGAACTTCTAGGAAGCCTACATGCAACCTTCATTTTAACCTCCTCTCATATTCTTGACGGATTCAATGTTTTTGTTGATGAATTTCTCAATTATTTTTTTCTACCGTGCTGTCCATCACGTACCTGCAGATTTTAACGCGATAGCGTTTATAAAGGGCCCCATGTCGCAGAAAATCCGGCGTTGGTGTCGGTGTAAATGGCGGTGTCCCTGGCGGAGAAAATCATCCGCAACCAACCCCTGCTGCGCAGGCCCTCCGCGTGGAGCAAGGTTTTAGGGAAAAAAAATTCTATCTCTCAAAGTGAAATCCGTCAGAAAAATGGTAAAGTACGACTTGACCGCAACCTACATACATGGTTGCGTCGGATTGTAATTTGAATGTACGAGAAAGCATAATTCTGTTACGAGGAAACTCAAACCATTGCCTCCTTTACTAGATGCCCGCCGCGTCGCTCGCTTTCCCATTGGGGCGGCGGTTCCCTTAGTTCAGCATAAATTCCGTGAGGCGGTGCTCGTTGCCTTTTCAACTTCCGGCGGCGTCGGCAGCGGCGGCCGAAGACTTCCGCCGGTGCTTCGATAGCGCCTGCCGACTCCGAAACGGTAACGGATGCTACAGTAATCTCAGAGGTCGCAACATGTGATCTAGGTTGCAGACGTGCGCCACAAGCGGCGCTCGTTGCCTTTTCGCAGAGGCGAGAAAAGGGAGAGGGCACGAAACCGGGTTTACCAGACCACGCGGCAGGCATCTAGTATAGGAGGCATTTCTCAAACACAAACCCCTTTTCCAGCATTTCTACCATACCAACAGCGGCGCGCTCGGGTAGATTACTTGCGAAAATCATATCCAGATGGCGCTCGCATCCTCGCAAGGTCAAACTGGGACTTCGCCTGCCTAATGCGTTTCGGACACCGCCTCGGGACAATAGAAAACAATTAATAGAATAATAAAAAGATGCCCGCCAATCCACCCTGTGAAGGTGGTTGGAAAGCGAAGCTTTTTACGCCCCCCTCACGGTGACTGCGGCGCACTTGATATTTCACACGCTACAACGTAACTTTAACCACGGCCTTTATTATTATTTACTTCACAACAATGTTCACTACTGCTTTATGATCGGTGTGATATACACTCAAATTTTCAGTTTTCACTGTAGTTACATTCTTTGCCAAGGTTAAATCAATGCACGTTCCGCGAATGGTGGTTGGTTGTTTTGCATTGGTGAAGCACACGAGTGCTAACTCTTTCCGTGGTCTACCCATAGTGGGGTAGTCTAGAAAATGAACCGAAGCAGTTGCTAGGCTGGAAGGGTTTCGAATGACGTCAACCCTCTTTCAAGCAGCTGCATAAGCTTTGCAACAGCTGCAATCTAATCTTACGGACCGCGCCGAGCCTGTTTACGTTGTTTGCCCGCAGCCCTTATCATCCATCATGTTGACTCATCACTTTGAAGCTTGTTTTTGTGGTTTTTCTTGCGAAAACGAGTGCTTAGTTGTACGCTGAATGCCTGAATTCAAGTAAGCTATACTGCTATACCTGCAATTGTTAGCGGTTCGTCGGGATCGTTTTTTGATTACAACGACGGACACGACAGAACCCTTGGCTGGTAGAAGTACAAAGCTTCGCTTTAAAACGCCCTAGGGACTTCACATTTTATTATAAGACGACTTTTATTGCCCTGGAAAAACGGCTTCCCAGCAATGCATTTCTGTTTAAAAGTGAAGCTGACTTTAAGCGAATCGGTGTAAGCTTGGTCTTTGTAACCGGGCTTCCCCACCTTCTGTGTTGCAGTGAAGCCTACTCAAAGAAAAATGCGATTAATTCTGAAGTACAAGCGATTAAAAATTAAAACCTCTTAATTAAAAGCGATGCTTAAGCGTCCTCCAATTTTTACATGTCATTTTCGACGATTCCACAAGGGATATTTGCATAGAATCGTTATTTGCTCATCGGGTAGCTAACATCACCCCAGGTGCCCGCTAAGCCAGTGCACAGGCAGCTTATCGGGCTCGTCCCATAAGCCTGCGAGTGGGGAACGCCGTAAGGGCGTCTAACCCTATAGGAACTGCTGGCCCAAGCCAGGCTGTCTCAGCGAGGACAGCCGCATTAGCGAGCGCTAGGTTTACAGGATCAATGTATCTAATGCTAATGGCGCACTTATATTCCTTCGCTGTTGCAGACAGCCAATTAAAAGGCATGTGCTGAGATGAAAACTTATTAAGTCTATCGGAGTAGCTTTCAGAAGTTCAATATGTTCAAAAATATTTATTAGAAAACAGCGTGTGTAGCCATATGCACTTTGAAGGCTGTGCAAGGTGGCGTCTGTGAGGCGATGTAATGAAAGTTGACCCCCAATGAACTTCCACTGAATGCTCGTTGTGGCTGCATATTCTTGCAGCACAGGGACGAATGCTTTGAAGCTTCACACACAATGATGAAATGTCTGGGGATTGTCGGAGTACAGCGTCGTTGGAACACCTCGCCTCGCACAAACCGACGAAAAGCAAGGAGCGTGGTCGCTGCTGTCGTACCGGACGTCCGGTAAGCTCGAGGTGAACAGCGCAGGAAAACATCAATATGTAGGCCTTGTTCGAGTCCCCGGTGGTGCGGGTGTAAAGGAGCCCACAGTAGTCAGTGCCGACAAAGGAAAAGGCTTGAGCTTCTGTTATTCGTTCAGGTTGTTTTTGTGCCACAGGGGCAGGTCCTGCCGTCAACCGCGGCTTTCTACAAGGTAAGCATGGGGAAATTACAGTCTTTACAGTTTTCCACCCATTCAGCACCAAAAATCGTTCTCGAAATTCTGTTAGCGTGAGCTCGACACCACCATGAAGGGTACGTGCATGTGCTGCTTGAAGGATTTGCGCTGTGAACTTGTGTTCGGCAGGCAAAAGGATAGGATGCCGACTATCGGTACTGGCGTTGAGCAGGCTGAGCCACCCTCCCACACGTAATAATTCTTCTTGGTCCAGAAATGGAGCTAGAGGAAGGACAGAAGAGGTCGATGGCAGCCGTTTGTGTTCCAGGAGGAATTGGATTTCCGCTCTGAAAGACTGGTCTTGCACTATTCGAAGCCAATAACGCTCGGCGTGCTGTAGCTCCTATGTTATAAGCGGTCTACTGCGAACATGGCTTCTTTTCGATGCGTTGTTAACGAACCGCTGTACGATAGCGGTAACGCGTAATAGCCGATTAAGAGAACTATAATCTACCCCACGAGCAATTCCATTCCATGAAGGGGTGGTTAATGGACAAAGCGCTGTTGCTTGTTCATGCAAAGGTTCAACACCACTTATTTCCTCTAGGCTTTCGTCATGCTTGAAACTTGGAACTTGCCCTGGAGTTGAAAGCCAAGAAGGTCCATGCTACCACTTGTCTGACTCCAACAACATCCTTGTAGATACACCGCGGGTAAGCAGATCGGCAGGATTATCGAGCCTGCTGCAGTGCGTCCACTCATCAGTATTGGAAAGCCCGGAAATTTCGGTTACGCGGTTGTTGATGAAGGGATCTAGATTACTATTCTTGGCTCAGATCCAGTGTAGAGCGACGAGAGATTCGGTCCAGAAATAAGTGGGCGAAGTCTTAAGGAATGCCTCTATTCTTACATAATCAGCCAGCCGTGCTTCGATGACACAGGCGATAAGCTCCAGCCGGGGCAGGGACATGGTCTTTATCGGTGCAACCCGGCTTCTGCTAATGAGCAATTGTGAGGCGCATATGCCGTTAGCAAAAAGAGCTCGCACGTAGGTGCATGCACCATAAGCTTTAAGGCTGGCATCAGTAAATGTGTGAATCTCAAATGACAGCTGTGTGCTACAATCGTACAAAAAACACGTAACGGGGAATATTTGCATGTACGTCTGGCAATTCAGAGCACCACGCATCCAGACAGCTTGTGCCTCGTCTGGCAGATTGTCATCCCATGCATGATTCCGCTTCCACAGTTCTGGGAAAGGAAGCTTCCCTCTTACAGTGAACGGAGCGAGATAACCAACGGGATTGTAGATTCCAGCTTCCGTTTGAAGCATCGTGCTCTGCTTGTCGCAAAGGTAGCGGCGTTCTGCGCTGTCAGCACAACTGTGTCGCCGGCATGCTCCCACGGCACTCCCAAAATTTTCATGAGATGGTGTTCTCCAGTTTCACTCTCAATAGCAACTTTATCCTCAATAAACTGTTGCTTCAGCATGTCAGAATTCGATGCCCATTTCCACAGCTCAATATATGCTTCCGCGAGGATGGCGCGCGCTTCTTTGTGCACGGCCAGAGCTTGTTCTGCCGTTGACATTCCGAGGATAAGGTCATTCACGTAGAAGGTTTCTTCCAAGAGGGCTGCTGTGACCGGAAAGCTGTGCCTACAAGACGCGAAATGATGTGGAAGACTAGCGGCGAGCAGGAACGGACTTGAAGCAGCTCCAAACGAAACTCTCTTCATACGCCAAGCAACAACCGGTGGGCTTGGATACTTATTTGTTGGGAGCCGTTCAACCCCAAAAAAATGGTAGCAAATTATCGTCTTCCGGTCTGATGAGCACTTGTAGATAGGCCTTTTTGATGTCGGCAGCAAGCACAATCGGGTGGCAGCGAAACGAGAGCAATAGCTGTACGACATCGAAACCAAGCTTTACCCCTCTGGACAGAATGTCATTAAGGCAGGCTTGACCAACAGCATGTGAGGATGTGCCAAAACGACCGGCAGTTTTGTCGTCACTGCACCTCAGCGTATCACAGCATGATGAGGCATGTAGTAGATGTTAGGGCCGGGAAGGAACTCCTGTGGCTTCTTTCGGCATGACCTTCCGTAAAATAGGCAGTGATGGCCTCGTCATACTGTTGGAGCAGCTCAAGCTGTTCCTTGAATATGCTCAGTTGCAGATTTAATCGCCGTGCTGCAATCTCCCTCTTGTTGCTGCCGGAAGGGATCCCAGGCTATCAGAGGTACCTGGTAACGCCCATATTGTCTGCTCAAAGAACGCTCAAACGTTTCAAGGTCTGGGTGATCTTGCAATTTACTTGGCGTGCTCTTGTCATTAGACATCGTGTCGAGATGCTACATAGCTGTTTCGTCGTACTCCTGAGCAGAGACGTCTGCCGACATCAGCAGGGAGCAAGTTGCTGTAGAGGCGAAGTGCCAGCTTTTACCTCGCACAGTCCACCCGAAGGACGTGTCCACCGCTCTGAGATGCTCGTTTAGGCGATTAATCTTCCCGGTAGCAACTTTCCAGTAGGCGTCCGAACTAATCAAGATGCTAATGTCGTCTGCGCGCCAAGTTTCCGAATCTAAGATATCCGCAGCATCATTCGTTTTAGCCCACAGCAGTCGCTGTGCAGTGGCGGGCTCGTAACGGCGCCCACTTCAGGCACTTCCAAAGGTTCCAATCTAACTGTGCTGTCTCGGAATCGTCCGCGACAACGCAAATGACGCCGTGGCTTTGCATTTCCGAACGTCACCAACGACAACTCTTCCGTACCCAGTGCTCCACACAGCGATGTATTTTTAATATCGGTGCGCATGAACGAGGGCTGGCTGCCGCTGTCGAGCACCACACGAACAAGGAGTCGTCGGTCACCGCATTCCGCCCAAACGCGACCAGACTGAAGCAGCACAGACTTGGATCTTCCATCGCCCGCTGAAGCCATAGTCACAGTCGGTGAAGTGAGGCCAGACGCAGCAAGCTGCTCAGTAGCACCGGAATTAGCGTTTCATGCGACTGCACCTGACAGCTCGCAAAGCACCGTGAGGTGTCGGCGTTGCCACTTGTTACATGTGAGGCTGCGAGAGACCCTGCTAAACCCGGGCGACATGATCACGCGTACCGCACCGGTAGCAGCAGTGCGCATTGGGTAGCTTGACTTGTTTCTCGTCAGCGGGAATGTTGGCCGTGCATTCTGCGGTGCCGTGACCTCTGTTATTGCACAAAGGGTAAGAAGGAATGCATGTCTGCGGGTTTTCTGTTGTGGCCAGGGCAGACGCCGATGGAATGGCTGGGGTAGGTATTCTCCGCGAACTCATGTCGTCAGTTTCCTTGGGCGAGTGGCGGACTTGCGACGTGGACTGTTCTTGCTTTCCTTTCTCTCGCATGCGCAGCTCGAGCTGTAACTTCATTAACATCAAAATATACTTCGCCTGTCACGTTCTAGCCTCTGGAGTCGTGCGCTCATTTGATGCATCGGCTTCCGGTGTGCTCTTCTCTTTCTTATAACGGTGCAATATTGCCAAGTCTCCTGGGAGGCACCTCATTAACACGCGATTTAGCACCACAGTGTACTGGTCAGGGGGTACGCCAAGACCCTCGAGCACGCTCACGTGAAATCGCACAGTGTCGTGTAAATGCCGAAACTTTTCCACGTCCCTCGAAGTCTTTACCGACGAGAGTGCAAGGAGCTGATCGATGTGCTGGTTGACCTGCAGTTCAGGTCGGCCAGAGCGCTCGCACAGCGTCTTGACAGCGATCTCGCAATTGCTGTCTGACAGCCTGGTGCCTTCGATCGCTCGTTTGGCATCTCCGGTCGGTCAAGTACGTTAAAAAGTACTTGAATTTTTTGATGAGAGGCAACTCGGGGTGTTCATGGATCCTATCACTATAGTGCTGCAAGAACTCTTGCCACTAACGCAAATCGCCTGCATACGTGGGCACCTGAAGTCTTGGTAGCGCGTCGGATCTGTAAGGCGATGCGCTGACCTGGTCTTGCGACACAGCAGCAGGCCCGATGCTACCTTGGGTTGTTTCTGCCTGGCGATTCGACAAAAGGTAACTGAGATGAGAGGACTCTTGCCGGTGAGCAAGGACAAACTCTGCATCAGGGATTTCAAACGGGATTTTCTCGTTGTAGTCGACAGCACTCTCAAGCTCGCTATCAATCGCCTCATCTGCAATATCGTCGAGGAGCTCCTTGTCCTACTTGCGGAGCTCAGTTTCCTTCGCCTTCAAAAGGCTGACATGTCTATTGATCTCGCGCGCCTCGGCATCGGGGTTCTGCAGCAGTTCTGTCAGGAGCGTAATATTCCAGACGCTGGTCCTGACAGTTCCACGCGCCTTCCGAAGACGCTCTGTCGAAGTCATCGTTCGCGATCGGCCTCTTCCCTGCTTTCACAGCGCCATAAAATAATTTAATAAACGAGGACCCGTGCCGTAGCTCCGCAACACGTCTTTATTATCCCAGGGGCTCGCTCCGATCCCCACTTCTTTTCTCTCCCGTGCTTCCCCTTCCTCGTGCCCCACATTTTTATTTTCAACAATCACTTTCAACCACCGATCCATTCTGTGGTTGCATTGAACTATACGAACACGAGTTATGACGTGCAAATCAGGGCCACCACACAACCGCTTCCTCTTCCAGCCCCTCCACGTTCACATCGCAGCTCTACTTCGTGCTTTCCCTCTCCGCGCCAGACACACCGCTACGTCAACTCGGCGAGACACCCTCGCCAAACCAGGAGAAAAAGGCCAGAGAGCTTGGCTGATAAGTGACCCCTTAGGGACTGCAATGCCATACCATTCCCTAGATCAGCCCACCCGTGCCTTTGATTACACTGGCTGGAGGAGCTTCTCGCTCTGAAAACGACTTTTGAACCCTTCAGGAACGTATGTCACGCGCTGGTCTCAGAATCGGCACACCAAAATGTCCTCGCCTCTCATTACTGTTCCTGGCATCGGCCCAGCTGCCTGTCTGATGCGAAGAAGCAGTCCGTTGGCGAGGTGGCATAATACACAGAGTGCAGGCACTCTACCGTGCTCTTACGAGTGCCTACAATTATTATATTGCTGACGCCTGCTTAGGTGTGTTGAGGTCGGAAGAATGGACAAAAGAATGAAAACTCACCGATCATGGCGCCGAGAATGGCTCAAGGTATAGAACAGATGGTAAAGGTGATGATAAGCGCTCAAAACGTGGCATGTACCCACAATGCGAGATGGGCCAAGAAAGGGGTGGTTGTAGCGATACGCAAAGATAATAATTGCAGGAAAAGGATTAAAAGCTGGAAATGGCAAAATTGAAAGCAAACAAGTATATCATTCAGTGTTGTTGCGGGTTGATGGAGCCGCTACTTGAAACACGAGTGTAGTATCACATGCTACAGAACACTCAATTTCACTCTGGAAATTTGAGCGAACTTGATTGAAACATTTCACAAGCACTGTTTACTTGTACAAATTAGACGTAAGATCGCTAATAGTTTTTGCATGCAGCGCATGCATTTTATTCAGTAGTTGCAATAGCAAGAACGGAAATTAAGTACAAGCAAAGCAACAGCGACATTTATCTGCTGTATACACGTACTACACCTAGCTGCTGCTTTCTCAGCATGTCTTCCTGTTTTAACGAGAAAGCGTTAAGGACCCCGTATCGCAGAAAATCTGGTGTCGTCGTCGGCATCCCGTGACCGAAAATTCTTGTACATATTATATATATATATATATATATATATATATATATATATATACATAACCTGCCTTGCTCTATGGCATGCGGGTTTGTTACATTGCAACACCAGTCTGTAGTGTCCATGCATAGCACTTTTTGGAATTTTGGAAGCCCCCGGCTGTCTACCAGGGTTGCCTTCCTACATTCCCGCGTGGGTTCGAATCCCATCCTCGTCGCCATTGTAACGTGTCGTAGTTGGAATAATACGACTCATTACGGCCGATTTTGTCGGGATCGCAGACAAGTTTATTTCTACTACATCGCAGCCATCTTGGAAGCCCCCCGCTGTCTACCAGGGTTGCCTTCCTGCATTCCAAAAAGTGCTATGCGTGGACACTACACATTCGATCACTAAAGTTGCTCATACGTTGTGTTAAGGACCGTTCACCCAGAACCAGGCGGAGGGGGCGGGGAGGTTGAGTGGGCCTGGCGGTCTGGAGCTTGACCAGCAAGGAAGGGCCCAGGTAGAGACGAAAGGCGATTCACGTAACGAGTAACGAAACGTTTAATATATCGTTGCAGAGCGGTCACCTCTACAAGCCTCCTCACGGAGAGCGACCCACAGTCACAGTTGCTCAAAAGCTGAAGGCTGAAGCACAGGACACCTATATAAACGTAGAGAAGAGAAACTGCACCTTGCACAGTGCAACGGAATTAAGAGTAGCAGTGTCATTTTTAACTAAAGTATACGACCGAGAGATGGCACTGGAAAAATCAAAGCTAATACCATCATCCTTACGTAACGAGCAATATGACCGCTGCGGTAGTGCCTGGTGGGGCTTGTCGCGCTGCTCGCTCGGTGGTTATGGGCGCTGTGTTACCGCTTTCGCGGCGGTAATCATCTGTACGGTACTTTAATGACCACAGATATCTTTATTATGTTGCCAGGTGACTGAGAGGCCTCGACTAGCAAGAAAAAAAATCACTTCAAACAAGTAAGCCTAAATTGTTGTACTGCCAAAGGTGAATGAAGCAGTACATGCTCAAAATTTTCTCACAGGTCAGGTGGACTGATTGCTGTCAGTCACTGAGTTTACATCATACAGAAATAGAGATCGCCATCTCTTTCATGGAACTGAAAGCGGAAATTGAGCGAATTTTTTCTTATCGTATTCGGCGTGCCGCTAAACTAGGGAGAACGAAGCTTCTGACAACGATATTTATGCTGGGCTACCTTCGTATTTGTAGCTGCGTACAGTGCAGCTTGACGTGTTACAAACTATAATTATATTGTCCGCGTTCGATGATTTCAGCTAGACTAAAAAGAAGCATAAAAATGTTCGGTTAATATGTACTGGCAACAAGAATAGTTCAAGCTGCAATGTCCCAGTGTCCTCATAACACATTGGCGAGAGGCATGTTGTGTAGGGGAAAAACGTTATGCTAAATTTTACAGCATGTACTGTCTGCTCTTGGTACTTCTACTGCACATTTAGTGTTCAGGTACTGCAGCAGAGGCTTTGGCACAAGTTCAGTACTCGTAGGAAAGCAAGGAATGTTGTGGAGACAACAATGCTTACAAGGACTTGTGCAAATATTGGGTCAATAAACAAGGACACTAAATAAACATATAAGCAAGCCCAAGTAATGCCCGCAGATCCTTGTAAAATGCAAGTTACGGTTTCATGCAGAAAAAAAATTGCGTTTATGTTTTCAAACAAGGCAAAGAGGTTTCAAGGAGATGAACACTGAGCAACAGAGGTGAGCAAGAGAAGCCTCAGCCTGGAGTCAATGTTTCCTTCTTTCTTCTTCTTTCTGGGGTTTTACGTGCCAAAACCAGTTCTGATTATGAGGCACGCCGTAGTGGAGGGCTCCGGATTAATTTTGACCACCTGGGGTTCTTTAACGTGCACTACAGCGCAAGCACACGGGCGTTTTTTGCATTTCGCCTCCATCGAAATGCGGCCGCGGCGGCCGCCAATGTTTCCACAAGTAAACATATTTGTAAGGGCTGTGACCAAGACAAGTCCCACGCTGAGGCTACCCTTGCTCGTCCACTGTTGATTGGCTGAGTGTTAAGCCAAACTTACTCCGAGTATATTTCAAAAACGTATTGTATCACCAAAATGCTTGTATCACGGGATGTACATTTGCCACTAATGTGGCAAATGTACATCCGGTACATGTACATCCGTACGAATGTG
Source organism: Dermacentor silvarum (assembly GCF_013339745.2). Classification (NCBI taxonomy): domain Eukaryota; kingdom Metazoa; phylum Arthropoda; class Arachnida; order Ixodida; family Ixodidae; genus Dermacentor; species Dermacentor silvarum. The sequence goes on from NC_051157.2 coordinate 128,073,442, forward strand.
GCAAATGTACATTTGTCACATTAGTGACAAATGTACATCCGGTGATGCATTAGATCAATTGCATTGGAGACATAACAAAATGACTGTGGGGCGTGGTGGCGTGGAGCGGAGGTAGAACACTAGGCTTCTCATCGGAAAGTCGTAAGGCATGTAGTGGTGCCTGACACCGGCAAATACTTATATATATATATATATATATATATATATATATATATATGTGCGTGTGTGCGTGTGTTTGCCGATAGCTAGTGGGGCTATACCAGTCCAGGTGCAGCCAAATTAGGTGGGCCCGCTAAGCTTTGACAGTCGCTCCCTCACCCGAGCAGGAATTTGGCCTCCCTGGTGCAGTCTTCGGCCGCTACCTCCCTCATGCCTCCTGCAATTCACCCATGACGCTAAGTCACCAGCGGCTGCGGAGCACCTGACCACGGCGGCGGTCAGTCCTGCGACGCGGCAAAGGGTGCTAAGAATCTCTGGGTCTGGACAGGCTGCCACTGGAAACTGAACCTGGCAACATTCAATACGCGCACCGTCTCCAATGTGGCTAGCTTAGAAGTACGTGAGGTATTATCAGGCATTGCCTGAGATATTATTGGCCTTACTCAGGTTAAAAAACTCGCGAGAGTTATAAAGCCACGTCCTCTGCTATAGAGGTCTTCCAGATAAGAGAGAATTCGGGGCAGGATTTCTAGTTCATAAGTACATGGGCAACATTGATAAATTCTACAGTATTATAGAGACGGTAACAGTCGTCGTAATAAAGCTGAATAAGAGGTATGGAATTGAGGCAGTACAAGCCTACGCCCCAACTTCCAGTCACGATGATGACGAAATAGAACAGTTTTATGAAGACGTTGAATTAGTTATGAGAAACGTGCAAACTCAGTATACTGTATTCATGGGCGAATTCAATGCAAATGTGGGGGAAAAGCAGGCTGGTGAGCAAACAATTCACGCCTTTTCTAGGAACGCTAGAGGAGAGATGTTGGTGGAAATCGCGCACAGGAATAGGCTACGCATAATGAATACCTTCTTCAGGAAGCGCAGCAACAAGAAAACGGAATGAAAAAGATTGCATACTCTCTGCCCATCCCAGATAGTACAGGATGTAAAAGTGTTAGGTAGGGTAACGTGCAGTGACCATAGGTTAGTGAGGTCTAGGATTCCTTTCAATTTGAAAAGAGAAAGAATAAAAGTAGTCAGGAAGAAACAGACCAAGCTAGACGCCGTAAGGGTAAAAGCAGAACAATTCAGGCTGGGGCACACAAACAAATATGCAGCTTTAGAACATGAAGAGGAAGACAACATAGAAGTAATGAATGAAACCGTAACTAGGATGATCTCAGAAGCAGCAATTGAAGTGGGAGGGAAGTCACCAAGGCAACAAGTAGGTAAGCGCTCCCAACTAACAAAGGACCTAATAAACAAACGACAATGCATGAAGGTGTCAAACCCAACAGATCAATAGAATTCGCTGAATTTCCAAAACTTATCAACAAGAAGAAATATAAGGGATATTCTACATTATAACGTGGAAAAGATTGAGGAAGCAGTAAAATATGGACACAGCATGAAATCAGTGAGAAGAAAACTTGGCATAGGACAAGGTAAGATGAATGTACTGAAATATAAGCAGTGTAATACCAGCAAATTCGATGGCATAGTAAAAGCAACGAAAGAATACTATATTGTCCTGTGCAGTACCCTGAACATCCCAGCTACTTTCATTCGAAGTAGTGATGAACAGGATGCTGAGGCTCCTTCTATAACTAGCGAGGAAGTTAGAAGGGCGTTGCAAGACATGACCAGGGAGAAAGCTGCTGGGGAAGGTGGAACAACAGTCGATTTAATCAAACATGGAGGGGATATCATGCTTGAAAAGCTTGCGGCCCTTTATACAAAATGCCTCACGACTTCAAGTGTACCAAAAAGCTGGAAGAACACCAACATTATACTAATCCATAAGAAGAGAGACATTTAAAAATTAAAGAATTATAGACCAATTAGCTTGCTTTCAGTATTGTATAAAGTATTCACTAAGATAATTGCTAATAGAATCAGGGCAACACATTACTTCAGTCAACCAGAAGAACAGGCTGGCTTCATTAAGGGATATTCTACGATGGATCATGTCCATGTCATCAATCAGGTACTCGAGAAATCTGTGGAGTACAATCAACCTCTCTGTATGGCTTTTATAGATTATGAAAAGGCGTTTGATTCAGTAGAGATACCAGCTGTCATAGAGGCACTGCGTAATCAAAGAGTAGAGGAGGCATACGTGAATATCTTGGCAAATATCTACAAACATTCCACAGCTGCCTTGGTTCTCCACAAGTAATGTAGAAAGTTACCTATCAAGAAATGGTTCAGGCGAGGAGACACCATCTCTCCACTGCTATTCACTGCGTGCTTAGAAGTAGTATTCATGCTCTTAGACTGGTAAGGCTTAGGAGTGAGGATCAATGGCGAATATGTCAGCAACCTCCGGTTTGCAGGTCACATTGTCCTTTCAGCAACCATGGGGACGAATTGCAACAAATGATTCAGGACCTTAACCGAGAAAGTGTACAAGTGGGTTTGAAGATGAATATGCAGAATATCAAGAGAATGTTCAGTAGCCTGGCCAGGGAACAAGAATTCAGAATCACCAGTCAGCCTCTAATGTCTGTAAAGGAGTACGTTTATCTAGGTCAATTATTCGCAGGGGACCCTGATGAGAAAGAAATTTACAGAAGAATAAAATTGGGTTGGAGTGCATACGGCAGGCACTGAAAAATCCTGACTGGGAGCTTATACCAGGGTCGTTCAAAAGAAAAGTGTGCAATCATGGCATTCTACCGGCGCTAACATATGGGGCAGGAACTTGGAGGTTAACAAAGAAGCTCGAGAACAAGTTAAGGACCGCACAAAGAGCGATGAAACGAAAAATGTTAGGCCTAACGTTAAGTGACAGGAAGAGAGCGGTGCGGACCAGAGAAGAAACGAGGATAGCAGATATTCTAGCTGACATTAAAAGAAAGAAATGAAGCTGGGCAGGTCATGTAATGCGTAGGATGGATAACTGGTGTACTGAATGTTCAGTACACCGGTTACAGTTACAGAATGAATACCAAGAGAAGGGAAGCCCAGTCGAGGACGGCAGAAAACTAGGTAGAGTGATGAAATCAGGAAATCTGCAGGTGCAAGTTGGAATCAGCCAGCGCAAGACAGGGGTAATTGGCGATCGCAGGGAGAGGCTTTCGTCCTGCAGTGGACATGAAATATAGGATGATGATGATGAAAATGACAGTGTTTATTGCCTAGTATCTGGCAGAGAACACTGTCATCTAATCGAGGCTTCACTAAGCACAGCCCACCAAAGACACCATTGAAAGAAATGCACACGCGAAACAGTGTTTTGTGTGTGTGTGCGATTTTGTGTCACGCATCTTTTTGTGCACATGAATCACAAACTCACCCAGACTTCCAGCATAGTAATTGAGGCTCTCTATAACACGAAAGTGTTTTATGCCTGATTTCGCGAATTACTTCCTGCAACGGATGTAACGAATGTCATCTAGGATTGGTGAGACGAAATACTGCATCGTGACACTAATGAGCGCCGACAGGGAGCGCTTCGGTAGTCACAGCACAGTGGAGGCTCGAACGCGGTGTAGCCACATAATAAAGAACAAAATATAAACGGCTTCGTTACTTTGTAAACTCGTAATTTTCAGAGAAGTACTGTGTACTAAGTAATAAAGTAAACATCATTAAAAGTGTCCGACGGCTCGATTCGAACCCAGGACCTCAAGTATAGAAGCCCGACATTGAAATCTTTCCGCCGCGGACGCATGCATCGGCACACGGGCTAGAATGTCCTTGTCAATATCTCGCGTGCAAGTAAGTGCGTTGAGACGCCAGGTGCGTTTTAACGCCGCTCGCGAACAGGACCCCGCGTGCGAAGCAAACATGCAACACTGTCGCCGTCCCGCAAATAGTGCGCCTTTCGCGGCAGGGCACCTTGAGTTCATGAAGCAAACATGCAACAGTTTTTGTGAAGACACGTTTCACTTTCGTGTTCTACCAATTTCTATTAGAAAGGGATCAACCATATTTTTTTTCGCCTCCAGCCTCCAAGACGATGCTCATATTTGTTCAACCCTTTGGACTCTATTGTCTCTGGACGTAGAAGTCAACAGGTAAATGAGTCAACTCTGGATATGACGTCAAGGGCCAGAATCATCACATGCTATGTTTCCGAACACTACAACTAGGCCGTGATTTGTTCATATATTGTAGAAATTTTTCTTTCACCATTTATTGCTTGAGGTTTTTCATGGCTTCATCATTTCCCTTTTAGGAAGACGGACAAAAGAAATTTTTGGTCCCCAAGCTGCCCACGCCAAGCCGTAAGAAGCTCCGCGATCAACATAATGACAACAGGTCCTCTAGAAATATGTGCCTCACTATGAAATGTTTGCAAGTTTACCAGATAGAGGGGTGTGAGCCCTGTCAGGAAAGAATCAGTGTACAGCTTCGTATCGTACCAATAGGGAATGTTAAAATTTGACATACAAGCTTGATTGATTATACGGCGTTTTATCACAAACGGAGAAGTAACATGTTCAGTCCCAATTTGTTTCTTTTCTAGTCATCATAATTATGACGAGCAGAACAGAAACAATGTAGCAAGCTCCTACTTGCTAATGCGCAAACTCTGCCATTTACTGTTTGCAAATCGGCTTGGCGGGCATTACCACCAAGTATCACATGCTCCATCGCAACGATAATTTGTTAAATGAACATGCAAAGAATTTTAAAACGACCAAAAGCGTCCAATGGAATTTTGAGGAAATGATACTTCAAGTTGACTGAAAATCTGGCAGTCGCTCTTGATTTTATTGTTTCATTTTTATTTCAAGATAACCTCAGGACATTATGACATTCAAGAGGCGAGTGGTTACGAAGTAGTGGAGTAAAGCAAACAAACAAGCAAATGCAATTATTTCTGGTAATATAATAATTCTCCTAATTATACAATGTTAGCTAATTGTATGCGACAACGATTGTTATCCGTGATGAATGCGAAACTTGAGGGAAGGTGGTTCCATTTCCGAGACATACGGGGGATACTCCTCTATACGTCTTATACTCCTGTATAACACGTATTCGCTGATAACGTCACAATTTGCATCGCTTACGCTCGTCAGTACATATATCTCGAACCCAACAATCGCCATGCCCTAAGCTCGCGTCGAACGGCCGGAGGAGGGATGATGCAGTCGGCGACACACGACCGTTGTCCTTGTCGTCTTGCTGGTGACGTCACACACACGTTCGCGTCACAGAGCTGTTCGTCTCACACAAGCACGTTAGTCCACCTTGCTAAATCCCGAACAATGATGCACTATAGTAGTTGGCTGCCGGATTCTCACAGAATCTGCTTCATGTAAAACAGACGCTTTCGACGATGGCTATATCCCGGACCAAACAGTACGCAGCACTGCTAACGGAGCCACTTCTGTGTATGTAGCTGTATACTGACATCCTATATAACACTCAGTGTCACTCTGGGAATTTGAGAGCTTCTGATTTAAATATTCCACACGTGCTGTTCGCTTGTACAAACTACAAAAACTGCCGGGAAGTGTCTCGCTTGCGGTATGCGCCTTTTAGTTCACTATTTGGGATAAAATTATTTCCACTGAAATTGGCGAACGGCATGTGAAGTATTTATCTGCTGGGCGTACTGCGTGTATGTGCAGCTTTTCCAGTACGTGTTGCTGTTTTTCAAAAAATTTGGTCATTATTTTCGCAATCACAATATGGACACCCGAGGCGCGCTAAGCGCCGTCGGCGTAGGGAGCCTACATGGAACGCTGTTTCAATGTAGGCTCCCTACGTCGGAGCCGCCACCATGCCATCTTATAGACGGTGCATGCCCGGGCTCACGCTTTGATGGTTACAAGGTCTGCACAGACGCGCAGTCAGTTTGGCTGCAAGAACGACAAACCCGAGTGGAGGACACCATCACGCAGCAGGAGCTTGATGTGGGCGAGTTGGTGTAACATACCTGAAGAAAAAAAACAGCGCAAAAAAGACGAGGACGAAAAGAAGACAGGTACAACAGACAGGCGTGTCAGCCGCGGGTAGTGTCACACTACCTCAAACAAGCAATGGTTGCTCCCGAAGTACAAAGAACACGTAACGGGGAATATTTGCACGTACGTCTGGCAATTCAGAGCACCACGCATCCAGACAGCTTGTGCCTCGTCTGGCAGATTGTCATCCCATGCATGATTCCGCTTCCACAGTTCTTGGAAAGGAAGCTTCCCTCTTACAGTGAACGGAGCGAGATAACCGACGGGATTGTAGATTCTAGCTTCCGTTTGTAGCATCGTGCTCTGCTTGTCAGAAAGGTTGCGGCGTTCTGCGCTGTCAGCACAACTGTGTCGCCGGCATGCTCCCACGGCACTCCCAAAATTTTCATGAGATGGTGTTCTCCAGTTTCACTCTCAAAAGCAACTTTATCCTCGATAAACTGTTGCTTCAGCATGTCAGAATTCGATGCCCATTTCCACAGCTCCATGCATGGCGCGTGCTTCTTTGCGCACGGCCAGAGCTTGTTCCGCCGTTGACATTCCGATGATACGGTCATTCACGTAGACAGTTTCTTCCAAGAGGGCTGCTGTGACCGGAAAGCTGTGCCTACAAGACGCGAAATGATGTGGAAGAGTGGCGGCGAGCAGGAACGGACTTGAAGCAGCTCCAAAACGAAACTCTCTCCATACGCCAAGCAACAACCGGCGGGCTAGGATTCTTATTTGTTGGGAGCCGTTCAACCCAAAAGTGTGGTAGCAAATTATCGTCTTCCGGTCTGATGAGCACTTGTAGATAGGCCTTTTTGATGTCGGCAGCAAGCACAATCGGGTGGCAGCGAAACGAGAGCAATAGCTGTACGACATCGAAACGAAGCTTTACCCCTCTGGACAGAATGTCATTAAGGCAGGGTTGACCAACAGCATGTGAGGATGTGCCAAAACGACAGGCAGTTTTGTCGTCACTGCATCTCAGCGTATCACAGCATGATGAGGCATGTAGTAGATGTTAGGGCCGGGAAGCAACTCCTGTGGCACTCTTTCGGCTTGACCTTCCGTAAAATAGGCAGTGATGGGCTCGTCATACTGTTGGAGCAGCTCAGGCTGTTCCTTGAATATGTTCAGTTGCAGATTTAATCGCCGTGCTGCAATCTCCCTCTTGTTGCTGCCGGAACGGATCCCAGGCTATCAATGGTACCTGGTAACGCCCATCTTGTCTGCTCAAAGAACGCTCAAACGTTTCAAGGTCTGGGTGATCTTGCAATTTACTTGGCGCGCTCTTGTCATTAGAGATCGTGTCGAGACGCTACATAGCTGTTTGGTCGTACTCCTGAGCAGAGACGTCTGCCGACATCAGCAGGGAGCAAGTTGCTGTAGAGGCGAAGTGCCAGCTTTTACCTCGCACAGTCCACCCGAAGGACGTGTCCACCGCTCTGAGATGCTCGTTTAGGTGATTAATCTTCCCGGTAGCAACTTTCCAGTAGGCGTCCGAACTAATCAAGATGCTAATGTCGTCTGCGCGCCAAGTTTGCGGATCTAAGATATCCGCAGCATCATTCGTTTTAGCCCAAAGCAGTCGCTGTGCAGTGGCGGGCTCGTAACGGCGCCCACTTCAGGCACTTCCAAAGGTTCCAATCTAACTGTGCTGTCTCGGAATCGTCCGCGACAACGCAAATGACGCCGTGGCTTTGCATTTCCGAACGTCACCAACGACAACTCTTCCGTACCCAGTGCTCCACACAGCGATGTATTTTTAATATCGGTGCGCATGAACGAGGGCTGGCTGCCGCTGTCGAGCACCACACGAACAAGGAGTCGTCGGTCACCGCATTCCGCCCAAACGCGACCAGACTGAAGCAGCACAAACTTGGATCTTCCATCGCCCGCTGAAGCCATAGTCACAGTCGGTGAAGTCAGGCCAGACGCAGCAAGCTGCTCAGTAGCACCGGAATTGGCGTTTCATGCGACTTCACCTGACAGCTCGCAAAGCAGCGTGAGGTGTCGGCGTTGCCACTTGTTACATGTGAGGCTGCGAGAGACCCTGCAGAACCCGGGCGACATGATCACGCGTACCGCACCGGTAGCAGCAGTGCGCATTGGGTAGCTTGACTTGTTTCTCGTCAGCGGGAATGTTGGCCGTGCATTCTGCGGTGCCGTGACCTCTGTTATTGCACAAAGGGCAAGAAGGAATGCATGTCTGCGGGTTTTCTGTTGTGGCCAGGGCAGACGCCGATGGAATGGCAGGGGTAGGTATTGTCCGCGAACTCATGTCGTCAGGTTCCTTGGGCGAGTGGCGGACTTGCGACGTGGACTGTTCTTGCTTTCCTTTCTCTCGCATGCGCAGCTCGAGCTGTAACTTCATTAACATCAAAATATACTTCGCCTGTCGCGTTCTAGCATCTGGAGTCGTGCGCTCATTTGATGCATCGGCTTCCGGTGTGCTCTTCTCTTTCTTATAACGGTGCAATATCGCCAAGTCTCCTGGGAGGCACCTAATTAACACGCGATTTAGCACCACAGTGTACTGGTCAGGGGTACGCCAAGACCCTCGAGCACGCTCACGTGAAATCGCACAGTGTCGTGTAACTGCCGAAACTTTTCCACGTCCCTCGAAGTCTTTACCGACGAGAGTGCAAGGAGCTGATCGATGTGCTCGTTGACCTGCAGTTCAGGTCGGCCAAAGTGCTCGCACAGCGTCTTGACAGCGATCTCGCAATTGCGGTCTGACAGCCTGGTGCCTTCGATCGCTCGTTTGGCATCTCCGGTCGGTCAAGTACGTCAAAAAGTACTTGAATTTTTTTATGAGAGGCAACTCGACGTGTTCATGGATCCTATCACTATAGTGCTGCAAGAACTCTTGCCACTAACGCAAATCGCCTGCATACGTGGGCACCTGAAGTCTTGGTAGCGCGTCGGATCTGTAAGGCGATGCGCTGACCTGGTCTTGCGACACAGCAGCAGGCCCGATGCTACCTTGGGTTGTTTCTGCCTGGCGATTCGACAAAAGGTGACTGAGATGAGAGGACTCTTGCCGGTGAGCAAGGACAAACTCTGCATCAGGGATTTCAAACGGGATTTTCTCGTTGTAGTCGACAGCACTCTCAAGCTCGCTATCAATCGCCTCATCTGCAATATCGTCGAGGATCTTCTTGTCCTACTTGCGGAGCTCAGCTTCCTTCGCCTTCAAAAGGCTGACATGTCTGTGGATCTCGCGCGCCTCGGCATCGGGGTTCTGCAGCAGTTCTGTCAGGAGCGTAATATTCCAACAGACTCTGGTCCTGACAGTTCTACGCAACTTCCGAAGACGTTCTGTCGAAGTCGTCGTTCGCGGTCGGCCTCTTCCCTGCTTTCACAGCGCCATAAAATAATGTAATAAACGAGGACCCGTGGTCCTAGCTCCGCAACACGTCTTTATTATCCCAGGGGCTTGCTCCGATCCCCACTTCTTTTCTTTCCCGTGCTTCCCCCCTCCTCGTGCCCCACATCTTTATTTTCAACAATCACTTTCAACCGCCGATCCATACTGTGGTTGCATTGAACTATGCGAACACCAGTTATGACGTGCAAAACAGGGCCACCACACAACCGCTTCCTCTTCCAGCCCCTCCACGTTCACATCGCAGCTCTACTTCGTGCTTTCCCTCTCCGCGCCAGACACACCCCTACGTCAACTCGGCGAGTCACCGACGCCAAACCAGGAGAAAAGGGCCAGAAAGCTTGGCTGATAAGTGACCCCTTAGGGACTGCAATGCCATACCATTCCCTAGATCAGCCCACCCGTGCCTTCGATTACACTGGCTGGAGGACCTTCTCGCTCTGAAAATGACTTTTGAAGCTTTTCAGGAACGTATGGCACGCGCTGGTCTCAGAATCGGCACAACAAAATGTCCTCGCCTCTCATGACTGTTCCTCGGATCGGCCCAGTTGCCTGTCTGATGCGAAGAAGCAGTCCGTTGACGAGGTGAGATAATACACAGAGTGCCGGCACTGTACCGTGCTCTTACGAGTGCCTACAATTATTATATTGCTGACGCCTGCTTAGGAGTGTTGAGGTCGGAAGAATAGACAAAAGAATGATAACTCACCGATCATGGCGCCGAGAATGGCTCAAGGTATAGAACAGATGGTAAAGGCGATGATGATAAGCGCTCAATACGTGGCATGTACCCACAATGCGGGATGGGCCAAGAGAGGGCTGGTTGTAGCGATACGCAAAGATAATAATTGCAGGAAAGGATTAAAAGCTGGAAATGGCAAAATTGAAAGCAAACAAGTGTATCATTCGGCGGTGCGGGTTGATGGAGCCGCTACTTGAAACACGAGTGTAGTATCACATGCTACAGAACACTCAATTTCACTCTGGAAATTTGAGCGAACTTGATTGAAACATTTCACAAGCATTGTTCACTCGTACAAATTAGACGTAAGATCGCTAATAGTTCTTGCATGCAGCGCATGCATTTTATTGAATAGTTGCAATAGCAAGAACGGAAATTAAGTACAAGCCGAGCAACGGCGACATTTATCTGCTGTATACACGTACTACACCTAGCTGATGCTTTCTCAGCATGTCTTCCTGTTTTAACGAGAAAGCGTTAAGGACCCAGTATCGCAAAAAATCTGGTGTCGTCGTCGGCATCCCATGAGCGAAAATTCGTATATATATATATATATATATATATATATATATATATATATATTTCATGTTCAACGTAACATGACAGGCGTGTCCGTCAATTGTGCATGTGAAACAGGCTTAACAGCGACCTTGCCCTTTGCTTTGTCTTGCACGACCAGGTCTTGGTGTCTTTCCTTTAACTCTCCCTCCTTTTTTTTTGCATGTTCAACTGAACATGACGGGCGTGTCCGTCAATTGTGCATGTGAAACACGCTTAACAGCGACCTTGCCCTCTGCTTTGTCTGGCACGACCAGGTCTTGGTGTCTTTCCTTTAACTCTCCCTCCTTTTTTTTCTTTTTTTTTTGCATGTTCAACTTAACATGACGGGCGTGTCCGTCAATTGTGCATGTGAAACACGCTTAACAGCGACCTTGCCCTCTGCTTTGTCTGGCACGACCAGGTCTTGGGGTCTTTCCTTTAACTCTCCAACCTCTTTTTTTTTCATGTTCAACTTTGTTATATATCTCTCTATCTCTCCTTTCTCACCTTTTTTTGGCGCCTTCTTTCTCTACCTGAAGATATAAAAAGACTGTTGCAAGATTTTCCTGTATCCCTTGAAAAAGGTCGGTCCACCGACCGAAACTGTTGGGAAAATAATAAACCTAAGATAACCGCGAAGTTGTGCTTCTGATTTTATATATATATATATATATATATATATATATATATATATATATATATATATGTGTGTGTGTGTGTGTGTGTGTGTGTGTGTGTGTGTGTGTGTGTGTGTGTGTGTGTGTGTGTGTGTGTGTGTGTGTGTGTGTGTGTGTACATAACACGCCTTGCTCTATGGCACGCGGGTTGGTTATATTGCCACGCCAGTGTGTCGTGTCCATGCATAACATTTTTGGAATTTTGGAAGCACCCCGCTATCTACCATGGTTGCCTTCCTACATTCCCACGTGGGTTCGAATCCCATCCCCGTCGCCATTGTAACGTGTCGTAGTTGGAATAATACGACTGATTACGGCCGATTTTGTTGGGAACGCACACAGGTTTATTTCTACTACATCGCAGCCATCTTGGAAGCCCCCCGCTGTCTACCAGGGTTGCCTTCCTACATTCCAAAAAGTGCTATGCATGGACACTATATATTCGATCACTAAAGTTGTTCACACATTGTGGTAAGGACCGTTCACCCAGAACCGGGTGGAGGGGGGATTATTAAGCGTGGGCCTGACGGTATGGAGCTCGACCAGCAAGGAAGGACCCAGGTAGAGACGAAACGCGATCCACGTAACGAGTAACGAAACGTTTAATATATGGTTGCACAGCGGTCACCTCTACAAGCCTCCTCACGGAGAGCGACCCACAGTCATGCTTGCACAAAAGCTGAAGGCTGAAGCGCAGGACACCTATATAAACGTAGAGAAGAGAAGCTGCATCTCGCACAGTGCAACGGAATTAAGAGTAGCAGTGTCATTTTGAACTAAAGTACACGACAAAGAGATGGCACTGGTAAAATCAAAGCTAATACCATCATCCTTACGTAACGAGCAATATGACCGCTGCGGTCGTGCCTGGTGGGGCTTGTTGCACTGCTCGCTCGGTGGTTTTGGGCGCTGTGTTACCACTTTCGCGGTGGTAATCGTGTGTATGGTACTCTAATGACCACAGATATCTTTATTATGTCGCCACGTGACTGAGAGGCCTCAACTGGCAAGAAAAAAAAACACATCAAACAAGTAACCCCAAATTGTTTTACTGCCAAAGGTGAATGAAGCAGTACATGCTCAAAATTTTCGTACAGGTCAGGTGGACTTTTTGCTGTCAGTCACGGAGTTTACAGCATACACAAATTGAGATCGCCATCTCTTTAATGGAATTGAAAGCTGAAATCGAGCGAATTTTTTCTTATCGTATTCGGTGTGCCGCTAAACCAGGGAGAACGAAGCTTCTGGCAACGATATTTATACTGGGCTACCTTCGTATTTGTAGCTGCGTACAGTGCAGCTTGACGTGTTACAAACTATACTTATATTGTCCGCGTTCGATGATTTCAGCTAGACTAAAAAGAAGCATAAAAAATGTTCGGTTAATATGTACTGGCAGCAAGAATAGTTCAAGCTGCAATGTCCCAGTGTCCTCATAACACATTGGCGAGAGGCACGTTGTGTAGGGGAAAAAACGTTATGCTAAATTTTACAGCATGTATTGTCTGCTCTTGGTACTTCTGCTGCACATTTAGTGTTCAGGTGCTGCAGCAGAGGCTTTGGCACAAGTTCAGTACTCGTAGGAAAGCAAGGAATGTTATGGAGACAACAATGCTTACAAGGACTTCTGCAAATATTGGGTCAATAAACAAGGACACTAAATAAACATATAAGCAAGCCCAAGTTGTGCCCACGGATCCTTGCAAAATGCAAGTTACGGTTTCATGTTGAAAAAAAATTGGGTTTATGTATTCAAACAAGGCAAAGAGGTTTCAAGGAGATGAACACTGAGTAACAGAGGTGAGCAAGAGAAGCCTCAGCCTGGAGCCAATGTTTCCTTCTTTCTTCTTCTTTCTGGGGTTTCACGTGCCAAAACCAGTTCTGATTATGATCGAGGCACGCCGTAGTGGAAAGCTCCGGATTAATTTTGGCCACCTGGGGTTCTTTAACGTGCACTACAGCGCAAGCACACGGGCGTTTTTTGCATTTCGCCTCCATCGAAATGCGGCCGCGGCGGCCGCCAATGTTTCCACAAGCAGGCATATTTGTAAGGGCTGTGACCAAGACAAGTCCGACGCTGAGGCTACCCTCGCTCGTCCACTGTTGATTGGCTGAGTGTTAAGCCAAACTTACTCCGAGTATATTTAAAAAACGTATTGTATCAGCAAAATGCTTGTATCACGGGATGTACATTTGCCACATTAGTGGCAAATGTACATCCGGTACATGTACATCCGTACGAATGTGGCAAATGTACATTTGCCACTCCCTCACCCGAGCAGGATTTGGCCTCCCTGGTGCAGTATTCGGCCGCTACCTCCCTCATGCCTCCTGCAATTCACCCATGACGCTAAGTCACCAGCGGCTGCGCAGCACCTGACCAAGGCGGCGGTCAGTCCTGCGACGCGGCAAAGGGTGCTAAGAATCTCTGGGTCTGGACAGGCTGCCACTGGAAACTGAACCTGGCAACATTCAATACGCGCACCGTCTCCAGTGTGGCTAGCTTAGAACTATGTGAGGTATTATCAGGCATTACCTGAAATATTATTGGCCTTACTTAGGTTAAAAAACTCGTGAGAGTTATAAAGCCACGTCCTCTGCTATAGAGGTCTTCCAGATAAGACAGAATTCGGGGCAGGATTTCTAGTTCATAAGTACATGGGCAACATTGATAAATTCTACAGTAGTATAGAGAGGGTAACAGTCGTCGTAATAAAGCTGAATAAGAGGTATGGAATGGAGGCAGTACAAGCCTACGCCCCAACCTCCAGTAACGATGATGACGAAATAGAACAGTTTTATGAAGACGTTAAATTACTTATGAGAAACGTGCAACTCAGTATACTGTAGTCATGGGCGAATTCAATGCAAATGTGGGGGAAAAGCAGGCTGGTGAGCAAACAATTCGCACCTTTTCTAGGAACGCTAGAGGAGAGATGTTGGTGGAAATCGCGCACAGGAATAGGCTACTCATAATGAATACCTTCTTCAGGAAGCGCAGCAACAAGAAAACGGAATGAAAAAGATTTCATACTCTCTGCCCATCCCAGATAGTACAGGATGTAAAAGTGTTAGGTAGGGTAACGTGCAGTGACCATAGGTTAGTGTGGTCTAGGATTCCTTTCAATTTGAAAAGAGAAACAATAAAAGTAGTCAGGAAGAAACACACCAAGCTAGACGCCGTAAGGGTAAAAGCAGAACAATTCAGGGTAGGGCACACAAACAAATATGCACCTTTAGAACAGGAAGAGGAAGACAACATAGAAGTTATGAATGAAACCGTAACTAGGATGATCTCAGAAGCAGCAATTGTAGTGGGAGGGAAGTCACCAAGGCAACAAGTAGGTAAGCGCTCCCAACTAACAAAGGACCTAACAAACAAACGACAATGCATGAAGTTGTCGAACCCAACAGATCAGATAGAATTCGCTGAATTTCCAAAACTTATCAACAAGAAGAAATATAAGGGATATTCTACATTATAACGTGGAAAAGATGGAGGAAGCAGTAAAATATGGACACAGCATGAAATCAGTGAGAAGAAAACTTGGCATAGGACAAGGTAAGATGAATGTACTGAAATATAAGCAGTGTAGTACCAGCAAATTCGATGGCGTAGTAAAAGCAACGAAAGAATACTATATTGTCCTGTGCAGTACCCTGAACATCCCAGGTACTTTCATTCGAAGTAATGATGAACAGGATGCTGAGGCTCCTTCTATAACTAGCGAGGAAGCTAGTAGAACGTTGCAAGACATGACCAGGGAGAAAGCTGATGGGGAAGGTGGAACAACAGGCGATTTAATCAAACATGGGGGGGATATCATGCTTGAAAAGCTTGCGGCCCTTTATACGAAATGCTTCGCGACTTCAAGTGTACCATAAAGCTGGAAGAACACCAACATTATACTAATCCATAAGAATAGAGACACAAAAAAATTGAAGAATTATAGACCAATTAGCTTGCTTTCAGTATTGTATAAATTATTCACTAAGATAATTGCTAATAGAATCAAGGCAACACATTACTTCAGTCAACCAGGAGAACAGGCTGGCTTCATTAAGGGATATTCTACGATGGATCATGTCCATGCCATCAATCAGGTACTCGAGAAATCTGTGGAGTACAATCAACCTCTCTGTATGGCTTTTATAGATTATGAAAAGGCGTTTAATACAGTAGAGATACCAACAGTCATAGAGGCACTGCGTAATCAAAGAGTAGAGGAGGCATACGTGAATATCTTGGCAAATATCTACAAAAATTCCACAGCTACCTTGGTTCTTCACAAGTAATGTAGAAAGTTACTGCGTGCTTAGAAGTAGTATTCATGCTCTTAGACTGGGAAGGCTTAGGAGTGAGGATCAATGGCGAATATGTCAGAAACCTCCGGTTTGCAGGTCACATTGTCCTTTCAGCAACCATGGGGACGAATTACAACAAATGATTCAGGACCGTAAGCAAGAAAGTGTACAAGTGGGGTTGAAGATGAATATGCAGAAGATCAAGAGAAAGTTCAGTAGCCTGGCCAGGGAACAAGAATTCAGAATCAGTCAGCCTCTAAAGTTTGTAAAGGAGTACGTTTATCTAGGTCAATTATTCGCAGGGGACCCTCATCATGAGAAAGAAATTTACAGAAGAATAAAATTGGGTTGGAGTGTATACGGCAGGCACTGAAAAATCCTGACTGGGAGCTTATACCAGGGTCGTTCAAAAGAAAACTGCGCAATCATGGCATTCTACCGGCGCTAACATACGGGGCAGGAACTTGGAGGTTAACAAAGAAGCTCGAGAACAAGTTAAGGACCGCACAAAGAGCGATGAAACGAAAAATGTTAGGCCTAACGTTAAGAGAGAGGAAGAGAGCGGTGCGGACCAGAGAAGAAACGAGGATAGCAGATATTCTAGCAGACATTAAAAGAAAGAAACGAAGCTGGGCAGGCCATGTAATGCGTAGGATGGATAAGTGGTGTACTGAATGTTCAGTACACCGGTTACAGTTACAGAATGAATACTAAGAGAAGGGAAGCCCAGTCGAGGACGGCAGAAAACTAGGTAGAGTGATGAAATCAGGAAATCTGCAGGTGCAATTTGGAATCAGCCAGCGCAAGACAGGGGTAATTGGCGATCGCAGGGAGAGGCTTTCGTCCTGCAGTGGACATGAAATATAGGATGATGATGAAAATGACATTGTTTATTGCCTAGTATCTGGCAGAGAACACTGTCATCTAATCGAGGCTTCACAAAGCACAGCCCACCAAAGACACCATTAAAAGAAATGCACACGCGAAACAGTGTTTTGTGTGTGTGTGCGGTTTTCTGTCACGCATCTTTTTGTGCACATGTATCACAAACTCACCCAGACTTCCAGCATAGTAATTGAGGCTCTTTATAACATGAAAGTGTTTTATGCCGGATTTCACGAATTACTTCCTGCAACGGATGTAACGAATGTCATCTAGGATTGGTGAGACGAAATACTGCATCGTGACACTAATGAGCGCCGACAGGGAGCGCTTCGGTAGTCTCAGCACAGTGGAGGCTCGAACGCGGTGTAGCCACATAATAAAGAACGAAATGTGAACAGCTTGGTTACTTTGTAAACTCATAATTTTCAGAGAAGTACTGTGTACTAAGTAATAAAATAAACATCATTAAAAGTGTCCGACGGCTCGATTCGAACCCAGGACCTCAAGTATAGAAGCCCGAAATTGAAATCTTTACGCCGCGGACGCATGCATCGGCACACGGGCTAGAATTTCCTTGTCAATATCTCGCGTGCAAGTGAGTGCGTTGAGACGCCAGGTGCGTTTTAACGCCGCTCGCGAAGAGGACGCCGCGTGCGAAGCAAACATGCAACACGGTCGCCGTCCCGCAAATCGTGCGCCTTTCGCGGCAGGGCACCTTGAGTTTATGAAGCAAACATGCAACAGTTTTTGTGAAGACACGTTTCACTTTGGTGTTCTACCAATTTCTATGAGAAAGGGATCAACCATATTTTTTTTCGCCTCCAGCCTCCAAGACGATGCTCATATTTGTTCAACCCTTTGGACTCTATTGTCTCTGGACGTAGAAGTCAACAGTTAAATGAGTCAACTCTGGATATGACGTCAAGGGCCAGAATCATCACATCTTATGTTTCCGAACACTACAACTAGGCCGTGATTTGTTCATATATTGTAGAAATTTTTCTTTCACCATTTATTGCTTGCACGTTTTTCATGGCTTCATCAGTTCCCTTTTAGGAAGACGGACAAAAGAAATTTTTGGTCCACAAGCTGCCCACGCCAAGCCGTAAGAAGCTCCGCGATCAACATAATGACAAGAGGTCCTCTTGAGCTATGTGCCTCACTATGAAATGTTTGCAAGTTTACCAGATAGAGGGGTGTGAGCCCTGTCAGGAAAGAAGCAGTATACAGCTTCGTATCGTACCAATAGGGAATGTTAAAATTTGACATATAAGCTTAGTTGATTATACGGCGTTTTATGACAAACGCAGAAGTAACATGTTCAGTCCCAACTTGTTTCTTTTCTAGTCATCATAACCATGACGAGCAGAACAGAAACAATGTAGCAAGCTCCTACTTGCTAATGCGCAAACTCTGCCATTTACTGTTTGCAAATCGGCTTGGCGGGCATTACCACCAAGTATCACACGCTCCCTCGCAACGATAATTTGTTAAATGAACATGCAAAGCATTTTAAAACGATCAAAAGCGCTCAATGGAATTTTTAGGAAATGATACTTCATGTTGACTGAAAATCTGGCAGTCGCTCTTGATTTTCTTATTTTATTTTTTTATTTCAAGATAACTTCAGGACCATATGACATTCAAGAGGCGAGTGGTTACGAAGTAGTGGAGTAAAGCAAACAAACAAGCAAGTGCAATTACCTCTGGTAATATAATAATTCTCCTAATTATACAAAGTTAGCTAATTGTATGTGACAACGATTGTTATCCGTAATGAATGCGAAACTTGAGGGAAGGTGGTGCCATTTCCGAGACATACGGGGGATACTCCTCTATACGTCTTATACTCCTGTATAACACGTATTCGCTGATAACGTCACAATTTGTTTGCCTTGCTTACGCTCGTCAGTACATATATCTTGAACCCAACAATCCCAATGCCCTAAGCTCGCGTCGAGCGGCCGGAGGAGGGATGATGCAGTCGGCGACACACGACCGTTGTCCTTGTCGTCTTGCTGGTGACGTCACACACACGCCGCGTCACAGAGAGAGAGAAAGAGAATAAACTTTTATTATCGAGGTTAAGTGGAGTTTTCATTCCCAGCGGAATGGGCTAGCGTGGCGTCTGCTTAGCCGCGACGCTATCAGCCCATTCCGCCAACCGTATCTGGTCTTCCGGGTTGTAAGTTTTCGTCTTAATCTCCCACTCTTCGTGTGAAGGAGCTCGCCGAAAGAGTTCTCTCGGGGGAGGGTTCTTTTCGGATCCCCACAAGATGTGATCTTGGTCCGCCAGGGGGCAGTTACAATGTTTGCAGTTTGGTGGATATTTATCACCGGTCATTGCAGCTAGTCTTTTTGGACTAAGTACAGACCTAGTCTGTACTCTCCTGAGGTTAGTGGCCTGTATTCTTGTCAATGTCTCGTGCGGGGATGGATATATTCGCCTCTATTCGCGGTAATAAATTGTCATTTCGCTAAAGGTGTGGATACCCTCATGTTGGTCAACCCGGTCGGGCAGGCCCTCCCGGTTACTTGCTGCTCGGGCGGCTAGGTGGGCGGCCTCATTACCGGGGTTGCCCACATGAGCGGGTACCCACACCAACTTTAACTCATTGAGTTCTTTGTCGATGATTCTGAACGCTCGGGGGGAAATTAAACCCGAGGTGTAGTTACGAATCGCTGTTTTCGAGTCGGATATAATAATCTTGGTGCCCGGGATGGAAGTGCCCATGGCGATGGCGGCCTCTTCCGCCTCTACAACGGAGGATGTGTTTACCGTCGCACAGCTGACGGTGTGTCCGTCGCCAGTAGTGACGGCTATGGTGTGTCGACCATCACTGGTGCGAGCAGCATCCACGTATATGGCGGGTTGGTTTTTGTAGCATTTCCAGAGTTACGCCGCCCTAGCTTTGCGTCTACCATTGTTTTCAGTACTCCTGTTTTTAGGAAGCGGGGGGATAATGATCTTGGTCCGGATAGTGTTAGGTATCCGGCGTCGTTGCGGGATGTCTAAGGCCGGGCGATACCCCAAGGTGTCCAGGATCTGCTGTCCCGCGTGTGTGCCGGATAATCGAACTGTTTGAGCCCATTTGTGGCCCTCTATGATTTCCTCAACGTTGTTATGCATCCCTAGACTCAAGATTGCCTTCGTACTAGTCCATTTTGGTAGCCCAAGAGCCTGTTTGAATAAAGTTCGGATTAGACCGTTAATCCGTTCCAAGTCCCTCTTCCTGAGACGTAAGTAAGGGCAGACATACGCCACTCGGCTCAGAAAAAAAGCTTGGATTACTCTGCAGGCATCTTTCTCCTTAACTCCGTGCCGTCGGTTGGAGACCATCCTGAGAAGGTTCTGTAGTTGCCGAGCTGTAGTTTGGAGACGTGTTATGGCTTCTTGGTTGTGCGTGTTTTGCTGAATCCACAGTCCTAACACTCTGATTTTAGGAACGGGCGGGACCGGTTGTCCAGCTACCTGCACCTGAATGTGTGCAGCCATATTGGCAGCCGGGTTTGCAGGAGTTTTGTTCCGGACTATAAGCAGTTCTGATTTTTTCGGTGAACAGCTGAGGCCATTGTTGCGAGCGTGTTTCTGCACTGCGTCAGCTGCTGCCTGCAGGGATTCTGAAATTTCTCCATCCGAGCCAGTGCACGTCCAGATCATTACGTCATCGGCGTAGATGGCGTGCCTGATATGAGGAATCTCGTTGAGCTGCCGGGATAAGCCTCTCATGGTGGTATTAAAGAGGAAGGGAGAAAGTACGGCTCCCTGTGGTGTACCTCTAGTGCCGAGCTCTAAGGTTTTGCTTTCAATATCTCCTATGTTTAGGGTGGCAGTACGCCCCTTGAGGAATGTGGTAATATAGGTGTATGTTCTCTTACCTACGTTCATGTTGGATACGTTTTCTAGAATGGCTCGATGTGAGACATTGTCAAACGCTTTGTGTATGTCTAATGCTAACACTGTTCGAGTCGCGCGTATAGGCGCTGGGTTAAAGATATCATTTTGTACCTGCCACAGTATGTCTTGGGTGCACAGTTTAGGTCTAAAGCCTATCATTGTCTCCGGGAAGAGGTGGTTGGTTTCGGCATAGTCAACCAGCCTATTGAGAACCACATGCTCCATAGCCTTACCAAGACAAGAGGTAAAGGATATGGCCCGGAGGCTCTCTAGACTAAGTGACTTGCCTGGTTTAGGAATGAAGACCACCCTAGCATCCTTCCACTCTTGCGGGAGTGTACCGTTTTGCCGGTGCTGATTAAAGAGATTGGTGGTCATTGTTATGGTAGGGTTATCTAGATTCCTTAGCATTTTGTTGGTAATGTTATCTTTACCGGCTGATGATGTCGTGCGTAGGCAGTTTAAAGCAGCGCGTACTTCGGCCTCAGTGATGTCTTCGTCTAATGTTCTGTTTTCATCTCCTCTGTACTCTATATATGCACCCGGCTCCCGTTCTGTATTAAGATATTGCATGGTCAAGAGGTTGACGAGATCAGAGTCTGTTCCCGGAAAACTGTGTACGATTTTCTGAATCCTTTTATGAGCAGCACTTTTAGAGTGTTGTGGATCTAGCATGTGTTTAAGCAGGGTCCAGGGGTTCTTTTTGCTCAACTGGCCATTCATGCTGTCACATAATTGGTTCCATTGCATAGTGCTGAGCTCGCTAGAGTAGTCCTGAATCTCTTTCTCTAGGGCGGCGAGTTCGCGGCGCAGCGTGCGGTTGATCTTATTCTTTAGCCATCTCTGCTCAAGGTCTTTATGCTTTTCCCATAGACCTACGAGTTTCGAGTCCGGCACGGGGCCTTCCTCTTCTATCGGTGCCATGGTTGTGGCATTGTCCACATCCTGGATAAGCTCATTCGTCCACGCAGTGAGGTCTGCTATATCGGTGAGCTGTTTGCGGTTTCTTACGTATCGGAATACATCCCATTTGGTGTGTGGAGTTAGCTTCATTTTCCTTTTGTGCCCTTTGGCAGAGATAGTGATAAGAACGAGATAGTGATCGCTCCCAAGACTAGTTTCGGTGTTATCCCAAAGAGCCCCATTGGCATTTCTGACGAAGCATAAGTCGGGTGTAGTATTTCGGCATACACTGTTGCCGATACGCGTGGGCCTATCTGGGTCGGTGATGAGTGTAAGTTCTAAGTCACTTGTCACTGAATATAGCGCATTGCCTTTCCTAGTGCAGTTTTGGTATCCCCAGACTGTGTGCGGAGCGTTAAAGTCTCCTACAACAACGAGTTGTTCCTTCTCTGCGGCTTTACAGGCTTTCTTCAGGAGGGCAATAACTCTGTTGCTTTTATCTTTCGGCGAGCTGTACAAGTTAAGAATGAATACACATCTGTGTTCCCTTTTTCTAGGCAGCAGCTGTACAAAAGTGTAAGGAATGTTGTCTTCCTCCAGATCAATTTGCATTGCCGTAAGGTTGCGTTGTATCGCAACTGCCGTAGAAGGTCTGTTGTCGGCTTCAGTTAATTCATTGAACGTGGTATACCCAGTAATTTTGACTTGCGTGCCTGTTTCCTGTAAGGCTACAACATCTACCTTGGGATCAAAGGTAGCGAGTTGGAACTGCAGTGCTGCACGCTTTTTCTTAAAGGATCTGCAGTTCCAATGTATAATCTTAATGGTTTCAGCCACCTTTCTTCGTGTATGGTTCTGCCCTTACCGGCAGTACAGATGTCATTTTGAAGCCCTTAGTGTTGAGCATTTTGGTGGCTGTGGTAGCAAGTTGTTCGTGTTCCGGGGCTTGTGTAAGACCCTCGGTACATTCGGCTCTATATACAGCCCCTATCCATGTAAGCTCGTGGGCCATCATCTGCTGAAATTCTGCGGTGGATTTTATGTGATTGGAGACTGTCTCAGCTAGCTGAGCAATTGCTCTTTCTAACTTATCTACTCTGTCCGTAGGGTTTGAGGCTTCGGACTCCTTGGGTGTGTCCCACACTGACGATTTGCGTTTTTTTGTCGGTTCTGCCTCCATCGATTCAAGCTCATCTCTACGAACACAGGCCACTATTTCGCGTGCAGCCGGCGTCATAGGGGTGCCTCCAATTGGCTGCCTACTTTCTAGGGCCCTGATTTTGGCATTGGCTGCCTCTAGCTGTTGTCTTAGTGCTTTAATCTCTTCAGCGAGCTCCCTCACCTGGTTCGCGTCCTGTGGAGGTCGTGTGGACGTGGGCTTGGGCTCGGGATTGGCTGACCAGGCGACCTTCTTCGATACCGCCTGGTCATTGCGTTGTTCGGAGTTGGAGCGGTTGCGAGGCTGACTGCTGCTCTGGCTGCGCTGCCTGCTGCCACTCCTGCTATTTGAAGCTTCGCGCTGATCAGAGCGCACGGAAGGGCGGCTGTGATGCACGGCGTCTCGGTAGCTCGTTCCGCTCTCTGTGCCGGCGCCAGATGCGCTCTGTGCGCCGCTGGCCGGTGGCCCTGCTGTCGGCGACGCGGTCGCGCTTTCTTTTTTTTCCTCTTCAGCTGGTTTTTTGCGCTGCACAGGTGCATAGAAGCGATAGCGGCAGCTGGGAGCGCCGGTAGGGTGACCGCCGCGGCAGATGATGCAACGCGCCTTGCACGCTGCCTCAGCTCCCCGTGGCGGCGTCTCATGTTCTTCATCGCCGCAACGGTGGCATCGTTGTCGTCTTGGGTCCGGACAGACATCAGAGCGATGGCCAATCCGGCGACAGTTAAAGCAGGCTTCAATCCGTTCGCGGAATGGATGCACAATAAAGGCTGAGGCCCAAAAGCGGACGTGCTTGGGTAATGCTTGCCCGGCAAAGGTCACCACAATATGGCGAGAGGATCCTATCCTTCTTGCTCCAACGATTTCCAATCCTGGATTTCTCGTGCATATTTCCTTGAATATGTCGGCGTCAGTCTCGTCTGAGTAAGCGTAATAGATAACGCCTTTCACTGAATTTTCTGGGGCCGGTGCGTATGTTAAAACGGCAAATTCCTGTTGCTCAATTTTAAGGCATTTGATGTTATAATAAGCTTCAGCTCTTACCCTGGATTGGGTGCTGATCAGCGCAGTGTTGCTAGTAGGGTGTACTCTGACTTGATCTTCCTTCAGCGATTCATCCAGGTTAGCTTGGGCGGCGGCACACACTGTACGCAGAATCTTGGCTGGGCCGTAAGATAGCAGGTTGATCGCGCACTGTGGGCGAATGATGATCTTGTAATCTTCGGCCGGGAGCTTCGGTAGGGGTCTTCTCTTCGGTAACGACGGCGGGCGAGCGCGATATCTCGGTGCGCTGCTTGGCGTTCCACTTGGCGTCCCTTTGTTCTCTTCGGCAACTGGCTGCGTCTCGGTGTCAGTCTTGCGTCGGGCATATCGCCCCTGCTTGTCGAGAGCGGTCCAAGTGCCGTCGTTCAGTTCTTCGTCGGTGATGGTTTCCCCATCCACGACGACTTCCATGCTGCGGAATCTTCGGATCACCGGGGTCATGCAGTCGTTTAGGCGTGGAGTGCCGACCACGCCGGCGCCGTTATACTTCTCGATGAGGAGACCGCACGGCGGAGAGCCCACAGGAGTCAGGTTCTTTTCTTCAAGCTGGTCTTGTAACAGCTCCATAGCCGCTTCTTCGTCCATGACGCCGGAAAGCCCCAGCCGCGTCACAGAGCTGTTCGTCTCACACAAGCACGTTAGCCCACCTTTCTAAATCCCGAACAATGATTTGCTATAGTAGTTGGCTGCCGGATTCTCACAGAATCTGCTTCATGTAAAACAGACGCTTTCGACGATGGCTATATCCCGGACCAAACAGTACGCAGCACTGCTAACGGAGCCACTTCTGTGTATGTAGCTGTATACTGACATCCTATATAACACTCAGTGTCACTCTGGGAATTTGAGAGCTTCTGATTTAAATATTCCACACGTGCTGTTCGCTTGTACAAACTACAAAAACTGCTGGGAAGTGTTTCGCTTGCGGTATGCGCCTTTTAGTTCACTATTTGGAATAAAATTATTTCCACTGAAATTGGCGAACGGCATGTGAAGTATTTATCTGCTGGGCGTACTGCGTGTATGTGCAGCTTTTCCAGTACGTATTGCTGTTTTTCAAAAAATTTGGTTATTATTTTCGCAATCACAATACGGACACTCGAGGCGCGCTAAGCGCCGTCGGCGTAGGGAGCCTATACATGGTACGCTGTTTCAATGTAGGCTCCCTACGTCGGAGCCGCCACCATGCCATCTTATAGACGGTGCATGCCCGGGCTCACGCTTTGATGGTTACAAGATCTGCAGAGACGCGCAGTCAGTTTGGCTGCAAGAACGACAAACCCGAGTGGAGGACACCATCACGCAGCAGGAGCTTGATGTGGGCGAGTTAGTGTAATATACCTGAAGAAAAAAAACAGCACAAAAGAGACGAGGACGAAAAGAAGACAGCTACAACAGACAGGCGTGCCAGCCGCGGGTAGTGTCACACTACCTCAAACAAGCAATGGTTGCTCCCGAAGTTCAAGTTTTTCTCGGTTAGCGCTTATCTGTTGTACCTGTCTTCGTTTCCTCCTCGTCTCTTTTGCACTGTTTTTTTTTTTCAAGCACGCCATCACGCTCCGCTCAGTCGGCTCTATACAGGAGCTGGGTGCAGCGTTTAATGGCTTCTTCTGCATGTTGTCATGTGCGCTGTGCACACACACATGAGCGTGCCTGCTGAGGAGCTGTTTGCATGCAACTAAGCGGCCGCATATCGGAGCACAGTATGAGCGCAGCAGGCTGTAGGGATCGAGGCTAAATCTGTACTGTATATTCATTTCATTTGGCGCTGACAAACCGTGACGATTTTCAGCGCTAGACCCGCCGTTGCGTGTGCTCGGCGAGACACCAACGCCAAATTCGAAGAAGAAAGGCAAAGGAGCTAGGTCTACAAGCTACACCTGACAGTGCCGCAGCATTGTCAGGACTGGCCCAGCCGAGTCTTTCATGGCGTTGTCCGGAGACTCGGCTCGCTTTTAAAATGACATTAAAAGCTTGGCGAGATCATACGTCATGCGCTGATGTCAGAATTGGTGCACCAGAAAGTCGCCACCTTTGATTACTGCCTCCGAGATTGGCCCAGTTGGGTCCCTGATGCGCTGGTATATGGCTGATGCGCAGCGGCTCCCCGTTAAGAGGGGTCATGATAGAGGAAGTGCCGACATTATACCATGCTCTGATGAGTGCCTATAATTAAGGTATCGCTGACGCCTCCCTATCGAAAAATTCATATGCCATATAACTCCCATATCCAATAATCCGATATGAAACATATCGTACATATCGTAATTTTTGTACAAGATGTGAAATATCTCGTACAAAAACCTGTTTTTCCTATATGTCATATGATGTTATTGGATATAGGAGTTATGGGGAATACGGGGGTTTTTCATTAGGGCTGTTTGCTGGCAGTGAGGTTGCAAGAAAAGACAAAAAATGATAACTAACCGACCATAGTGTTGAGAATGGCTAGCATGTGTATAATGGATGGTAAATGTTATGATGATGAGCCTTTAAAACATGGCATGTACCCACAATGCCGGACGGGCTTAGGGTGGGGTGGTTGTCACGGCACGTACAGATAATAATTGTAGGAAGGAATGAAGAACTGGAAAAGGTAAAAGTCGGAGCTAGCGACTAGTGGACAATTGAAAAGTCCGACCAGATCAGTGAATGATCACAATCAACAGAATCAACGGGAAGGCTCACTGAACAATTTCGAATGGATGAAATTTAGAATTACGGACAGAAAGAAAAGATGTATGAGCATTTTAAAGGTCTTGTAGTTTGAAAGAACTCACACAAAGAGTACTGAAATTACCAGCATAGTGTCACGGCAAAAGACGAGGGACGACAGAAGCAACATGGACAGGTCCCTCGTTTTTTGCTGCCCCGCTGTTCTACTGGGGCGGAATTCACTAAGCGAACTTACGAACAAATTTTGGCGTAAGAAAAATCTTACGAAAAAAGCGTATTCAGAAAGCTAAAACTGTTTGTCAGATTAGCAAGCTTGCGATGCCCGCCGCTGAAAAGACGAGCGCTGTAGTCGAAAAAAATGCATCTATGTAAGGGTAGCACAGGTGCGAACTTCAGTACTTCCGCCAATAGTAAGCGCAAGTCGATTTACAAAACCTAAACAGCCGTCGCAGACGACGACTTAAGAAGAAATTTCTACGATAGGGGTGTAGCAGTCTTACGAACATCATTATGTCTATCTGCGCCGCTCGAGCTGACACAGGTAAGCGTTGGAACGCGTTGTTGCGGCTGATTGGCCAGAGGCTACAACTCATAGCCGAGGATGGCGCGTGCTTATATATTTGTGGCGCACTCTGATTTGTCATCTGAAAATGCATTTCCCTGTTTCAGATCATAATTGTGTTGAGCGTGCGTTGCTGTGGAAGGCAGTAACATTATTGCTGTTCGGTGAACTTCTGCCTAACGTCTGATAGGCTGTGTTTCTGTATGCGCGCAGTAGCCTAAATTTTCATACTCGTCATGACACTCTATTGGGTGTTATCAAACATAAGTGCAGTGTCCGTCCCTGATAACCGTCAAGTTTGTCATTGATCTGTTTGGAACACCATTCTATCGTATTTTTTTCTAGTTTGAGTTTCTCTTGCTAATAGGGCTGCGGATGATTATTTTTTCCAACGCTTTCAGGCTATAATTCTCCATGCGAGATGGAACAATTAAAACACGCCTAAGCGTTTCTATTTCATAGTTTTAATTCAGCCCAAAGTTGAAGCGTCGTAGTGTCTGTGCCCACGGTGTTGCCCATTATGTACCAACGTATGCGTACGACGGATGGCAATTCTATGATATGACGCGGGACGTCAATGCGATGAAATAGAAAAAAGAGATAGAACACACACACGCGCACGCACGCACACACACACGCACACACACACACGAGCGCACGCACGCACAGATACACACACAGAGAGAGAGAGAGAGACAGACAGAAAGACATGCGCGCGCACACAGGCACGCACGCACGCACGCACACGCACACACACACACATTTATTTTTATAACCACAAAGAGGCGTATAACTGGAGACACTTCGTTTTTGGTAAAAACGAGCGCAGCCTAACGCTCATAAAGACACCACTACGTTTTTGTTTTGCATACACAAAACCAGTACAGGCAACAGCCAATGGTAAAAGCAGACGGCAAAAAAAAAAAAAATGCCGCAGCAGACAGATAGCCATCGTCTTCCTATGATTGGCTGGAGATGCTTGCTCTAAACCCCAAACTTACATCAGTCCTGGGTGAAATGACGTCACTCACGTGTTTCAGTGGCTTCGTGCGATGTTCTTTCTATAGTTTCCTCATCTCACTTACTCATACCTAAAAAACCTTTCATAGGCGTTTGTGAATCCAGCGCAAGAATTTTCGTCCAGCCGGCAACAGTATTACGATGCTCCGCGCCTGCTGTACAGTAGTCAGGTCAACATATGACGGCGCAATAAAGCCGGTCACAGTGGTCCGGTATTGTGAAGTGAACAATGTGGAGCTTGCCCGACGCTAAGGGCGGTCACTAAAATGCGTCGTATCAGCAAGATCAGCATTGACGTCGCTCGAAATATGCTGCCTTGGGCGCTCTCCCGGCGGCGCTCAGTTCGATAACTTAATGCAGTGCGTTTGGACAGAGCTACGACATTTCTATGTAATTAGCGGTGTAAGTGCATATCGTGAGGATCGTACTGAAGGAATGAACGAACTTCACATAAAGGCTGTGGTGCTTGCGGTATAAAGCTGACAACTCAATAATTATTTAATTGATGTGTAACTTCCGTATTTGCCTTCACACAGCACACGTATCCGCAACTTCTCATGCTTCGACTCTGCCTCGGTGATAGTTGTGGCTTCACGTGTTTTAATTAGCCGCAAGAAAAGTGGAAAAATACTTATCGAAAAAATGGTCAGGCAAGGAGACAATCTCTCCAGTTATACTAATTGAATGCTTAGAAGAAGTATTCAAGCTATTAGACGGGAGGATTGAGGGCGTTGATCAACGGCGAATATGTCAACAACCTTCACCTTGCCGATGGCATTGTCCTGTTCAGCAACGCTGGGGACATATTGCAACAATTGATTGAGGACCTTAACCGAGAAAGTGTGAGAGTAGGTTAACAAAGGTAATGTTGAATAACCTGCGAAGCGAACAAGAATCCATGATCGGCAGTCAGGCTAGATAATATGTAAAGGAGTAAGATTATATTGGTCAACTACTCATAGTGAACCGTTATCATGAGACGGAAATTTACATTAGAATGAAAATGGAAACGGCCGGCATTACCAAATCGTGACCGGGAGCTGACCGCCTGTCGTTGAAAAGAAAAGCGTGCAATCATTCCATTCTTCCAGTACTATCATATGGGGCAGAAACTTTGAGGTTAACAATGAAGTGTGAGAATAAGTTAAGGACCGCTGAAAGAAGCGATGAAACGAAAAATGCTATGCCTATATAACGCTAAGAGAGAGGAAGAGAGCTGTGTTGATCAGAGGGCAAGCGGGGGTTGTGTCAGTTGAAATTAAGAGGAAAAATTGGAGATGGGCAGGCCGATTAATTTATAGGGAAGATAATCGGTGGTCTATTAGAAGTACAGAGTGGGTGCTAGGGGAAAGGAAGCGCAGTCGGGCAAGGCGGAAAATTTGGTGCGGCAATGAAATCAGGGAATTTGCAGGCATAACTTGAAATGAGCTAGCGCAGGTCAGGGGTAATTAGAGATCGCTGGGAGAGGCCTTCGGCCTTTAGTGGATATAAAAAGTACATTGATGACGTTTTAGAATATACAGAATTCGTGCGGGATTCTAACGGTCTGTTGCTCTTGAGCCGCATTTCGCTTCGTACTGCGAGGCCGCGTTCGCATGTTTACAGAAGGGCGTCGGGCGCCGCTTCGATACCACCCAAGCGGAACATACCATACCACCTTGGCATCGTACTATATATTGTCACGTAGTAGTGACGCTGAAGTAAACAGTCGTAAAACTGCGTATGACGAGACTGATTCTTTATTGGGCGAACCTGTGCCCACAAAAGCAAGCTACACTCGAAGCACAACGAAAGCGGCGAACACAGTCGGCGGTCGTCGAAATCTGATCAGCGGCGAAACGCGTCGGCTTTTATACCTGAGTCATCGAAAAAGTTCCAGATTAATACCTGATGCCCGCGGGTCTTCCAGAAAGTTCTAGACAATTCGCGTCGGTCATACAATCAGATAAAATAAGCGTCGGTGAAAAGAGGCAACGGAAAGAAGCATCGATAACGTTCTAGAAACTTCCGATACAGGCGCGTCCTGCGCCGAGCGATAACGATAACATTTGTTAGCCGGTGAAGAGCTGTCACCGGTGAAAGATAAACATGTATACGTGTCAATATGCAGTGACTGCTCTGAACAAAATGCGTCAGTGTCGCAAGATCGATGAGTTGAACCGATTTGATCCGAAACCAGCTAGAATGTGGAACCGCTATATGCTTCGAGTATGGTGCTGTGCAGTATTCTGACGTGCACTTGAGCGTGCGTTCTTATGAGGCTGGTAAATTTATATCAACGTTGGCGCTGAGCATCGTGGTGATGTTGACTGGTTAGCCTTGACTTTTATGAGGGGCCACTTGGACTATGACAGACAGTGTAGTTAAGGTCTCCAGGCCCTGACATCGAGAACCTATGATTTATTACTGGTCTCCAAAATTGATTTGTACACCCCTTTTTGCATTTCGCCTCTGTCGGAATGCGGTCACCTGGACCGGCAAGAACAAACTCTTGACCTGGAGCGAGGCATCATCGTGTTTTATCAGCTGAGGAGAAGCTAAGAAGAAACAATGAACGCTGATACGGCGTCAAAGTGTTTATAGGCAGGGAAGCTGTCAGGTGTGGATGTTCCGTAGTGAAGTTTTGTGTCATAATTTGGGAGTATTGATAGTCACGGCTTCTTTCTGAATTTCTTTTTTTTTCGGGCTACTTTAAGCACTCCGTGCCATCGGCAGTGATCCTATGAAAAGAGAGCGCGCGTTTCGTCGTCGGTTGGCGCTTGGCAACGTCGTCGACCAGCCCCTTAGACGGTACGGGCCGGCGAGGGAGCTGATAATGAGCCTATGCGCGGCATTAGAACCGCACTTGTAACAATGTGCAGCGCGATCACGTACCATACCGATGAACTTACGGGTGGTGGGCCCTTTGCCTTGAGGCCATACGAACTATATATTATGAAACATTTCTTTTTAATTCTTTAATTAGTTTCGACAGAAAGGCATTTAGTACCTTTGTAACAGCGTGGTGGTGATGATGTATACAGGCGGGGTGAACCTGGCAGACCTGGTCGCCAATTTCTCCGACTGAGCGTCTCGTTCTGCGCCAAATATTCGCCATGCGTCCAGCAGTCCTGCCCCTCGCAGAAATGTGAGCAGAATGCGTACCACTTTCACCGCAATTCTTTTGGCGGCAGTGCGGTGGACGGGCGAGCGCGGTTGAGCTTGTCGGCGCTGTAGGAGACACCCGGAAAAGGAAGCTGTCGAATACGGGTGTGCAGTGATTTGCCGTAAGAATATAGCCTCGACTACATATGCATGTTGTGCGATCATGCTATCAGTCGACCGCACTTCTTTCATTTCTTTTCGCTTAATCCTAGCTTTCTTTCCTCCTCGCTCACATATGACGCCGTAAGTGAAATGCGCGGCCACTTCGGTTGCATGCTTATCTTAGCGTAAGAACTTTTTGGCTAAGAAATTGCGTACGAACAGCGCAGTTTAGTCAATTCCGCCCCTGAGTGCACCAACTAGGTCATCAACGTGTCTCAAATATTAATTAAAAGTTATCCTGTGTCGAAAACCTTGTGGCGATAACCCAAGGGAGAGTAAGACCAAAAAAGTGAACTTACGAAGCATTGCTTCAAGTAGTATTTTTTATAATAGAGAGAGAGAGAGAGAAAATGATTTAATGAAAGGCAGGGAGGTTAACCAGGACTGAGCCCGGTTGGCTACCCTACACTGGGGGAAGGAAAAAGGGGAGAGAGAGATTAAGAGAAGAAGATAAAGTCCACTGTTGATATCGCCGACGTAGCAACAGATCTCTGTTCTTTCACTGATTATCAATCAGTCCGGGTCATAGACGGTCACTCAGTCCTGTAGTTTTTAAAAATCGCAGCAGCGCTTTTGTGGCCTTTTGCAGCTGTGATATTCGAGGCCATGGTCCCAAGATCTTGCTCCAAGTGAACGGTCTTCTATCTAGCCTATTGAGAACGTTGCAGAGGTCATGTCTTCCGTTTTGAAAAGATGGACAGTAGCATAGTAGGTGTTCTATAGTCTCATCGACACCGCAGGCATTACACTCGGCGCTATCAGCCATTCCAATCAAACACGTGTAAGCATTGGTGAATGCAACACCCAAGCGTAAGCGGCACAGCATTGTTTCCTCATTTCGCGGAAATCCAGGCAACATCCGCAGCTGCATAGATGGGTCGAGAGAATGCAACCAATGTTGGGCGATTTCAGTTGTATGCTACTTCTCCAATGTCGTAGTTTGCGCTAGCTTGCTTAGGTGTTGGGCTGCGTCAGTCCTCGATAAAGGTACAGAAACAATATTTGCTCCTTCGTGTGCTTTCCTAGCAGCTTCGTCGGCGATGTCGTTGCCGGTGATACCGTAATGACTCGGCAGCCACTGAAACACGACGTCGTGTCCTCTTGCGATCGTATGGTGGTGCAGTTCTCGTATCTCCGAGACGAGTTGTTCGCAGGACCCGCGACGGAGAGCTGACAAAAGACATTGTAGCGCCGCCTTTGAATCACATATTACCCACCGATTAGCCGGTTGGTTGTTAATATAATCAATGGCACCTCGGAGGGCAACAAGCTCCGAAGCGGTCGATGACGTCACGTGAGAAGTCTTGTATGTGATGCTCATTGATCGTGATGGTATAACCACTGCGCCGGTGGAGCGGGTCTGAGTGGAAGAGCCGTCCGTATATATGTGGATTCGGTCAGAGTAGAAAGAGTGCAAGCAATCGAGAGCTGCTTGCTTCAAGGCCAAAGTGGGCATGTCCGTCTTTTTTCTTATTCCTGGAACGTAAAGGCGCACTTCAGGTTGTTTTACACACCACAACGCTGACGGTGAACGTGTCGAGGGTGTGAACCCCGATGGTAGGGAGGCACTATGAATGCTGACCACGTTGGAGAATGACGCCTGTGGTCGTCGTTCTGGCAGGGATGCAAGAGAGCTTGATTGCATCCGTGAAACGTGGCGAATATGGGCCCTAAGCTTGTCGATGGTCATGTAAGTCGTGATCTGATGGGCTTGCGCCGTGATAACTGTTCCTGCACAGGCAAACACGTAATGCCTGTGCTTGCACGCTCTGAAGGGCTCGAAGATTTGATTTGCATGTTTTAGCAAGCACGGGAGAGCTATAGCGTAGGAAGCCGATAAAAAGTGCTCGGTACAACTGTAGCATAGAGCTCACTGATGATCCCCACACTTTACCGGCGATGAATTTGAAAACGTGAACCATAGATGTGAGCTTCTTCTTCAAGTGGGCAACCTGAGGGCTCCAGGAGAGGTCTCGGTCAACAAAGACACCCAAAAACCGATGATTTCTCTTGTAGGAGATACGCTGGCCATTGATGCACACTGGATAACCAGACATCGCTTTTCGCGTAAAAGCGACTAAGGCACATTTTTCTGTCGAGATGGTTAGGCCTTGTGTGCAAAGATAGCCATTTGCCTGTGTTGCTGCCTTCTGTAACCTTGCCCGAACCTGCGGGCGAGTCACCGCTGATGCCCAGATGCAGATGTCGTCGGCGTAGATGGAGACACTCACTGTTTCCGGTAGGGAATCGGCCAGCCCAAGAAGTGTGAGGTTAAAATGAATAGGGCTTAGAACACCGCCTTGAGGAAAGCCACGGCTTGTGTAGTGGTCAGTAGTCGGACCATCTTCTGTGCGTACAAACAAGGATCTTTGTGTCAAGTAGCTTTGGATCCATCGAAATACTCGCCCTCCTAGTTCCAATGTCAAAAGTGCGTCTAGGATGGCTTGATGGGAAACGTTGCCGTAGGCGCCTTTCACGTCAAGAAAGAGTGCTACTGATAATCGTTTCCAAGACATTTGCTGCTCAACAGATGACACTAGATCGATGACATTGTCAATCGATGAACGGCCTCGTCGAAATCCCGCCATAGAGTCGGGGTAAATATTGTGGTGTTCAAGATACCATTCGAGACGCATGAGGATCATGCGCTCCATGAGTTTTCCGACGCAGCTGGCGACTGCTATAGGCCGATATGATGACAGTTCTAGCGGTGACTTTCCTGCTTTTAGCAACGGTACCAAGCGGCTGCGTTTCCATTCCTGTGGAACCACGCCACCATGCCATGACCTATTAAAAAGGTTGAGCAGTTCTCGTCGCGCTTCTCGACGTAGGTGGCGCATAGCATTATATGTGATTCCGTCGGGCCCTGGCGAAGACGAACACCTACATAGCGCCATAGCAGCCTCTAACTCTTCCATAGAAAAAGGAGCGTCCATACTTGTATCTCGTGGACCAGGAATGTCGCCTAAAACCATGTCAGGGAGTAGAACTGTTCCGCCGGTGACTTTCGCACAAAACTCTTCTGCAACGTCTATCTCACGGCGGTTTTGATGGAGAGCAAGGGCGTTAAATGGGTGTCGTTGCTGGGGACATGAGCGAAGACCCCTTAGGGTACGCCACACACGGGACAGTGGCTTTCGGGGGTCCAGTGACTCACAAAAGCATTTCCATCTTTGATCTTCTAGCTTATCCATCCGGCGCTGTATCTTCTTTTGCATTCGCCGAGCTACTCTGAGGTCAAAAATTGACTTCGTGCGCCTGTACCTCCTTTCAGCTCGACGACGTAGTGCACGAAGTCTTTCCAATTCAATGTCATACTCTGTACGCTTTGATGAATGTGTGAAGCTACGCGTACAATCGTGCATTGCGTCTGCAATGATGTCTTCTAGCCTGCGTGCGATTGGTTTCTTGCATGCGTCTTCCACAAGATCTTCAAAGACTGACCAGTCAATTTGGCGAGATATATTGGGTAATGTAGCTTCTAGTCCATCGATTCTCACATAGGTCGGAATATGATCACTTCCATGGGTTTCGATATCAGTGAACCACTGCACTCTCGAAGTTAGGCAACGTGACACCAGTGTTAAGTCTAGGCAGCTGCTGTACGTTGTTCCTCGCAGAAATGTCGGGCTTCCGTCATTTAGAAGACGGAGGTTGTGGCCTGATGCAAAGGATATGAGTGACCTGCCTCTTGAATTTATCCTGGAGCTTCCCCATATCTGGTGGTGAGCGTTGAAGTCTCCTGTTATTATCCAAGGACCGTGAGTCGAAGCCATAAGATCTTTTAGTCTTTTGATATCGAATTGACTTGTTGGGGAAAGGTAGACACCAATAAGTGTAAAAGACAGCCTCTTCTTTTTCACAGTAACACAGACATATTGGTTATCGTCGTGTGGAGGTACGGGCTGCGCGAAATACGTAAGGTCCTTGCGAATGTAAACCAGAACCTTACTACTTCGGGCACAAGTGGTTGAAACGAAAGGTTCATATCCTGATAGTCTCAAGGTAGTTGATAAATTCGGTTCACAGATGACCAGTACAGGAAAGCGGTTTTCAAACACGAACTGCCGGAAATCCGAAATACGTGACCTCAGGCCTCTCACATTCCACTGGAATATGGAGGCGCTTCTGACATCATCCCGGAACGATCGCTGCTGTTGTCGACGAGCCATGGTTCCGCTATATAAGTTTTCAAGCACTGGACTTCTGAAGGCTTGAGAGAACCGGATTGATGGCATCCAGCACTTGCAATGCACTTCTAGCTGTTGGTGTCTGCAGCTTGTCCAGAAGAACACGAAGAGCACTCACCTGAGAGCTGAGCATAACAACAATTTGTTGATCCTGGTCTGTCAATTTATCAGGAACAGACGAGGTGTCCCTTGCTGTAGATGTCTGTTCCCGCTCCGTAGGTGCATGTAGCCTCGGGAGTTCAGGCCAAGCGTCAGCTGCCGTGTTGTTCGAAGCTCCTTTGTCCTTAGAGCTGACTGCGTTTGGCCTGGGCGGGAGAGGGGGTGGTGATGTACGTGGCTCGCGCGGTACAGAGGCTTTGGAGGTTCTTGAACGGCGTCGGCGACGTGATCTTCGTCGCTTAATAGATGCTGCCACTTCTCGGTGAGACGAGTGGTCTCTAACCATTTTCTTTAAAATTGCCATTTCCTTTCGAATTAAGGGGCACTCCTTTGACGATGCATCATGAGGGCCGCTGCAGTTTGTGCACTTCAGCACACTGGCCTCGCACGTGTCAGTGGTGTGCGGCCCCGTGCATCGAGAACACACGGAAGTGTTTTTGCACACACTACTCACATGGCCTAACTTCATGCACTTCCAGCACTGTAGTGGTTTTGGTACAAAAGGCCGAACTGCGTGTTTGAAGTGGCCCACTTTTACGTGTGTTGGTAGGGATTGGCCCTTAAATATGATCTTTACACACCGTGACGTGCCGAGACGAAAAACGTTTGCGATGACGGTGTTTTCTGTAGCCGACTTGATTAAGATCGACAAATCGGTGTCGGCAATGGTTTTGTCGACATCATAAATTACGCCAGTACTGCTTTCTTTTCCCAGCGGAATATGAGGGTGGACTTTAATCCCGTCAAGTTCCGTGACCTTGCGCAAAGAATCTAACGCAGCCGCATGTTCTACGTCGATCGCTACGACGTTCTTACGGGTGTTTACTCTGATGCTCTTGATTTCATTCGGGACCAGTGCCTCTAGATGTGTAGACACGGCTTGCCTGTTGAGGCATCTCAGGTTATCCGTGGTGAGAACTGGCGTGAAAAGGATGGTGAGTACCTCGGTAATCCGTGATGACCTCATGGTGGACGCACTCGAATTCGATGATGTGCTGACAAACCTTCTCTTTGCTTTACGGCTCCGCACCAGCTCGAAGGTGTCGTCACCAGATTCTTCACTGCTGACATAGTACTGCATGGTGTCGTCGCTGTCAGTGTCGCTCTCGGTGCCGTTGCGCTTCCTGGAGGCAGCCGCCGCGGGCACTACCGAGTCCGGCGGACGCGCGTGAGAGTCCATCTCCACCGCAACTAAGCAGGAAACAGCAGTTCACCGGCAAAGTCCAAGAAAATTCACGAAAGAAGTAGAGCTCGAAGACTCGGCGTTCTGCCTGAAAGGCACTTCGTCTTCGTCTTTATAATAAAAGTATAAAAAAGTATAATATATTAAGTATAAAGTATAAAAAGTATAATAAAGAAATAAAAGGGCGAAAGAGTAAAATAACTACAGCTGATCAATAGATACAATTTCCTCGCAAAAATCGCACAGTAGAGAGATTGCCACCTCAGACAGCATAGGCCAAAGGGGGAATACGAGAGAGATATAATATATTGGAGGAAAGGCAATGAGGTCGGCATGAGCTCCTACACTCGGGCCTGCTGCTCTGCACAGGGGAAGATGGAAATGGCACAAAAAAGTTTTGCATATCGCTGGCTGGCCAGCGTTATTTGGGGTTTCGCAA
This sequence comes from Dermacentor silvarum, assembly GCF_013339745.2. Lineage (NCBI taxonomy): Eukaryota > Metazoa > Arthropoda > Arachnida > Ixodida > Ixodidae > Dermacentor > Dermacentor silvarum. The sequence continues at coordinate 128,110,586 of NC_051157.2, forward strand.
AGCGATAACAAGTGGTCCAACGTGTTTCTATAAATTGAGCAGTTTTGTTTGTCTGTGTTTGGGTCGCGAGCGTACTTGCGTGTGACGAGAACAGCACGACAACGACCACGTTGAAGACTATCACATGGCGGCAATGTCATGGTTTCTGCAGCGACCATTCATTCATTCATTCATTCATTTAAATTACTTTATTTAGTGCCCTGCGATTTGTTTGGGTGGGCCTGGACCCCACCTAGGTTTCGGCCAACGGTTGTTGGCCCTTGGCGGCTTCCTCGGCTCCCTGAACGGCCCAGAGTCGGTGCTGCAGGTCCGAGCTGAGCAACACAGACTCCCAGCGCACGCGAAGGCTGTCGCTGTTTGAGGCTGCATCACTGTTAGTGTGTACTATGCCCGTACATTCCCATTGGATATGCTCTAGGGTGGCTCCTGAGTCACAATCTCGGCACTTGTCAGCCGTGTATAAATATGGGTGTATTAAGTGCATGATAGCTGGACTCGGATAGGATCAGGTTTGTCAATGCCGCCATTCGACAGACTGTTTCTTGCGTAATTTTGGGTGAGGCGGCGAGAATGTGAGCCTCTGCAATCTATGGTGTTGTGTAATTTCGTGAAATCAGGTCATTCGATCTTCCCACTCCCACTCCTTCGGTAGTCGGTGAGGCGGGGCTAACCGAGGCTCGGTCCCTAAGCATCGAGCCATGCGGTGCACCGCCTCATTGCTACTGTCTGGTACTGTGAGCAATGTCCAGATGAGAAGGACACTTTTCTCGTGGTTACAGAGGCACGCGCGGCAGCTTCTGCAGTCCTTTTGCGCCGGGTTCAAGCGCAGTTACCACAGCCCCGGGGGCATTATGGCGATGCCCAGGGCGTTCTCGTTGAGAAGGTGCATACGTGGCGATCGTTGGTATCTACATTGGTAGTGGACAAGCGTAAGCGGAGGAACAAGTATTGTGACGTCATCATCATGCGTACTTACGGCAATCTATTGTGGTAAATGTTAAAATGACGATTTCATTTCTGCTCCGGTGGGGAAAGTTTAAAGAGTGATTAACTATTGTGCTATCCTGAAGTCATCGGTACAACGTCCCACAGTTCTACGTAACGTGAGCTGCTACGATCAAAAGTGCTAAGGTATTTGCGGCTGATTCCGGATAATGTGTAGCCGAAAACAGCATTTGAAAGCGCGAGCTGTCACAAGGAAGCCGTGAAAGCTGCACAAGGCGCTCGTGCTGTGTACTTCAAAGAGCTGGCTTCCATCTCTGCAAGCTAGCTGCGCGGTGGTGTGGTTGAGTTTTGGGTGGATTTGACCTAGTTATCTCACTCATCTTATAAATGCGAAGCATTTCTTGGCGAACATTTGCTACTTTGACAGTACCTATCCATCTATCTAGCGGCCCACGACTTTGTGCTCTCATGGTCGTTTCGATAACTTGGTATGTACCTAAATTGGGTATATGACGAACATAAATGATATGTCATGACATGAATGCCATGACATGCGTGTCATGTAGGTCATGAAATAGCCGCCTACGTCTTGGTGCTCTCATGGCCGTTTCATTAACTTGGTAGGTACCAAAATTGGCATAGTAGGACAGGAGTGTATGACGAACATACATGATAGGCCATGACATAAATGTCATTACATGCGTGTCATGTAGGTAATGACAATGACCCAGCGGAAAAGATTAGCACTCAAAAACCACTGAAATAGGCTCGCACGTGGGTACTAAGGGAAGGAAACACTAAAGGATGCTGGTAGAAGTCATAGCTATGATCATGAATCAGCAAAAATGACAATTACTCAGCGAAATACGATTAACAATCAAAAAACACTAGAATGGGTTCGGAAGTTGGCAACAAGTGAAGGAAACACTAAAGGATGATGGTAGAAATCATAGCCACGAGCATGACAGCATAAATGACGACTCAGAGAAAAAGATTAACACTCGAAAACCACTTAAATGGGTTCTGACGTGGGTAGAAAGTGAAGGAAACACTGTGTCTCCTCCTGCATCTCCTCCTGTCTCGGCGTCTGAAGCTGCGTTCGCAGCAGCCTGTACCACTTTATCTTAGTCCATTACCAACTCGCTGTTTTCTGCCGTTCCTCGAAAAGCGGCTCGAGCATGGGACCTTGCACATAACGCCTCTTCGTGCCCGTAAGCACGGCACTCACTGCATCTGGGCACTTTACAGTCACGGCGGATGTGTCCTGTATCACGACAGCGCAGACAGATGGGCGCACGGCCTGACACTATGACGAGTACTGTTCCGTTTCTGATGCGCATTTGGTGTGGGATGCGTTCAAGGCTTACCCAATCGCGGAGAATAAGCCCCACAACAAGCGTTGTTGAGTCGGCGTTGTCGAAGCCGCCTGTCTTCCACTTGTCGCCAGTGACCTCCTTCACGTCCCCGTGCTCTGCGAAAGCCCGTCTCACTGCGTCATTGCTCACGTTGAACGCGCACCAACGCACTTTCAGCCGCACTTCCTGCCTCTGTAGGTCAATTACCACACAGGTCCTGCCTTTGAAAAGGAAGGGCTTGGTTTCTAGCAACTTCTTTTTCGCTTCTTCAGTGAGGAAATTCACTAGCCAGACGTGAGACATCTGGTAAGCCCCTATGCCACCAACCTGCTCAATAATACCAGCATTCCTCATAGGCTGACGAAAGTACTCTATTTTGTACGGGCGTCCTGCTATGTCGCAATTTAGGACAACTCAAGTCTTCAGTCCTTCTCCGGTGGGCATGGGTGGCAGAATGATCTTGTAGTCCTTGGGAACGTCGGAGAACGAAGATCCGCGGCCATCGTCGGCCATTGTCGCAGCTCGTGAGGAGCCAGCCATCCTGCGTCCGCACGCGTCGGTTACCAGAAGCAGAATCTATTGGTGTTTATTATGCATACGGAAGAGACGCTTAATTCTGCAGCCCATCAGGGAGCACAGCACAGCGTTGTAGGGCAGAGGGGAGTCGGAGGTAAAGAGGAAAGAGAAGAGAGATAGTTTTTTTTTTTCGAAAGCTTGCCCTTAGGCATATTACAAAGCATATCAAAAATACACGAACAGACTTGACTCATGCAAAAAATGTGGAAGTGAATGATGATACGGTCCATGAATCCAACGTTCAAGGCTGGGTGGGCGGCCAGGCCAAAGGCCTGTTGCCCGTAGGCGGCAAAGACGACTTAGGTTAAGTCCTGCGCATGTCCATAATAGGTGTGTCACTGTCACATTTTGAATCGTAGTGCCACAAAATCGGCACAATGTATCATAGGGACCGTGGTAATGTTGTGCCCAGAGAGCGGTCACAGACGGGATGAGGGCGCCCCAGGCTCGCAGCCTCCGTAACGTAACCTCCTCTCGGCGGGTTAACCCACCAGGGAGGTCTGACCCACACGGAGGTATAAGAGCTCGTGTGGTACGTCGGAGGTTTTCTTTTTCCCGGAGCAGTTGTCCGCAGGCGTCTTCAGGGAAATGCGGAAGTGGTTACGTTATGTTCTCAGGGTGGGTTGCCAAATCTGCTTCAAGTAGACCCGGTAGGGCTGCTTGAGGCACCCACTGAACTCGTATCACTAAATTCGTAGTGGCATCAATATGGTAAATACTATCCAAGAGAAGAGAGGACCGAGATACCCTACGTATGTCGTGGATGGCTTGAGTCGAGTCCGTGCGAATGATAAGCTGAGAATATCGAGCAGCTTGAACAAAAGGGAGCAACGCGGCCAAGCCGTCCCGTATGGCGGCAAGTTCGGCAAGGTAAGCCGGCGGTGCAGGAAAGAGATAGTTCAGGGGTCTCGTCCGCACATGGGTAGGCAGCAGACGCGGCAAGGCCCGGTTAGGGCAGGTACGCTCAGGGATATGCTGCTATCCCACTCGCCTCCACGAACTCCACGAGGCTGTGCAGTGCGGGGAGATGGGAGCGGGATGGGAACAGCATGTTCATGAGTGAGTCAGCAGGAAGTCACTGCAGGCTATAGGCTCGGATGACCTTCAAACGTTCGTGTGGTAGGGCCGGGCAGGCGCAGAGGAGGTGTTCGAGTGTCTCGGTGTCGCCGCATCGTCGGCACGAGGGGGAGGCGCTTCGGTCTTTGGCTGCTATCCATATGCAGCCAGTCAGGAGTAGCAGCAGGGTGGCCCTGTCTCGCCTGGTGAGGCCAGACTCGGGGAGCAGCTTGGGTCCCTTGCGATTTGCCACCCTCGGGTCGGAGTGGATCACCAGTAGACGCCAGATCGCTTCAGTCGTGGCCTCGAGCAGTCTGAAGCCGCCACTGCTCGAGTGAATTGTGACTCCTGGGTGGTGGGCAGCATTGGCGAGAGTGTCCGCCTCCTCGTCGCCAGCTATGCCCACATGGGAGGGCAGCCAGTGGAAGCAGACGGACACTCCGGTCCCCGGAGGAGGCGAGCGCCGAGAACTTCGCGGCCAAGAGGAACCCCGTCAGTCCAACTCGATGGCAGTTGGAAAGGGAGTGCAGCACCGGTTGACTGTCGCATAGCATAGCGACCGGCTGCGCAGGTGGGTCCTCAGCCAGGAGGTCAGCAGCCAGGTGAAGCCCCGCCAGTTCCGCCGCTGGCTGCTGATCTCTTGGCTATACGGCCACACTTGTAGAACATGCATTTATGCGAACCATAAGATTGCGTTCGGGCGTCATCGTCTTCGTCCACAGCTGGCGTGATCGCACGCGCATGCTCTTGGAGATGAAGAGGTTTTGCGCGCTATGCTCGGGAATAGATAAAGAAAATGAGAGCGAGAGAGAGAGAGAGACGTATTCACGAAGCGGGTCTGCTGGAACGCGTTGTCAGCATGCAACGCGGTGGAACGCAGTGTCGGTGTTGCACTTGCAGCGACGGCCGTAAGCCCGAGACGCGCTAAAAGAGATTATCATCGTCATGAATAATAAGACGAAAAGCTCGAGCGCACTTCCGGAAAATGCTGGGCTCCGATTGCCCAGCTTCGCTGTTTCAAGCGTAGCGCAGCCGAATGTAAGGTTAAGCGTTTTTCTAGACCTGAAACGATTCCATTCGCGTGACACCGCCACGGTTGCTAAGTAGAACCAATTTTCAGCATGAAATGCTTTTAGCTCCTTTTTTCGGCGACCTTCAAATGACATTGAGCCAAAAGCCAGAGCCGTTATATAGGCACGGAAATCAGAACATCCGGACCTCACTGCGACAACAAGACGAGACCATCCGGTAAACCAATCAAAAGTTAAGGAAATGTGGTCTCTGGCCCCCAACCCTTTTCACAGGACCGCATTACATGTGCTAGCTACTGCCCAAGCAAGTTTTTAAACAAATATTGCTTCCCAGTTCTTCTTAATGTTTGCTCACAATTTCACTCCAGCTGTAACTTCTAGAAAGCTGAACATTTATTTGTCATTTCCAATAGCGACGTTTTAAAGGCAGAGACAGGGCATCATACACTTGATTGTCATCTTTTGGCGCTGCGACAGGGTTGCCTTTTCCCTTTTCAGTGCAAGCAGTCTGTGAGTTGCGGAGCGCGGGTTGGTTTGTGTGGTGTGGTGTGTTGTGGTGGAGTGTGCCCTTGCGAACATGCAGAATACCCATTTTAAAATTGTGGCTAGTGTCATCTTCAACCAATCTGCTTTGCCAGTAGCTATTTCACGCTTACGTCTACTCTCGATTACGGGAGAGCCAGCATTTTTTTATGTGTGTCGCTGTTTCCCGAGTTGACACACACACCAGGAGGTGTCGAGAGGTTACGCTTCCGGTAGTACCACTTCCGCGATTTCAGGCGCCTGAATATTCATCTGTTGCACGCTGGCTCCTCTACGCAGCTGTAAGTTCGCTTGACACCGGAACTTCAGAGGATGGACGAGGGACGAGTAGGCTATGTTGAAGGCAGGTTATCTGCTCGGCGGAAACGTGTATGGAGGGCCTTTATGTGGACCTTCTAACCCTACATGCGAGTGCTGCGTTTGCACCATCGATACCGGGACAGCTAGAGTTACTGTATATGGCACCAGCAGGGAGCCAGAGTTCCGCGTAGGGCCGTCATCTTGCAATCCACAATTGCGCAGTGAAGTCACCTCTCGTTCACGCAGGGGCTGTGTTCAAGGCCGTTCTCTCGTCAATCTTGTTTATGAAATGCGAAGCATTTCTTGGCGAACATTTGATATTTTGACAGTATCTATCTATCTTATCTATCTGTCTAGCCGCCTACGTCTTTGTGCTCTCAAGGTAGTTTGGTAACTTGGTATGTACCTAAATTCGCATACTATGACAAGAGTATATGACGAACATAAATGATATGTCATGACATGAATGCCATGACATGCGTGTCATGTAGGTCATGAAACAGCCGTCTATGTCCTGGTGCTCTCATGGTCGTTTCGTTAATTGTTAGGTACCAAAATTGGCATAGTATGACAGGAGTGTAGGATGAACAATAGTGATAGGTCATGACATAACTGCCATGATCTGCGCGTGATGTAGTTCATGATAATGACCCAGCGAAAAAGATTAAGATTCCAAAACCACTAAAATGGGTTCGAACGTGGGTACTAAGTGAAAGAAACACTAAAGAATGATGGCAGAAATCCTAGTCATGAGCATCACTCAGCATCATTGACAATGACTCAGCGAAAAAACGGTAACACTCAAAGGCCACTGAAATGGGTTCTGATGTGGATAGTAAGTGAAGGAAACACTAATGGATGATGGTAGAATTTATAGTCCTGACCATGACTCAGCAAAATTACAATGACTCGGAGAAAAAAGATTAACACTCAAAAACCACTGGAATGGGCTCGGACGGGGGCACCACGTGAAGGAAACACTAAAGCATGGTGGCAGAAGTCATAGTCATGAGCATTACTCAGCAAAATGACAATTACTCAGCAAATACAAAGATTAACACTCAAAAACCCCTGAAATTGGTTCGGACGTGGGCACTAAGTGATGGAAATACTAAAGAATGATGCTAAAGTCATAATCATGACCATGACTCAGCAAAAATGACAATGACTGAGTGAAAAAGATTAATATTAAAAAACCATTGAAATATGTTCGGACGTGGGCACTAAGTGAAGGAAACACTAAAGGATTGTGATAGAAGTCATAGTCATGACCATGACTCGGCAAAAATGATGACTCTGCGAGAAAGATTAAAACTCAAAAACCAATTGAATGGGTTCGGATAAGATAGCAAGTGAAGGAAAAGGCTAAAGGTTCATGGTAGAAGTCATAGTCTTGAGCATGAGTATGGCTTACGCCTTAAGGTCTCTTAGGTGTAGCTAAAGGAACTCCTGAGGACTCATGACATGAATGTCATGACATGTGTGCCATGTTGGTCATGAAAAGCCACCTACGTCTTGGTA
>NC_051157.2:128118012-128164555 GCF_013339745.2 Dermacentor silvarum
CTCAGAACGAAACGCCGACGTCCCAAGCAGCAATGTTTTGTTACCGTCGTTGCCGCTTTACCCTCTCCTCGCAATAATTTCACACGATAAAGAAAACATGCTGATATTTGCGGCGAATATTTGACGCTTGGAAATCAGATGTGCTCATATATGTTTGGGATGAGTCGGGTATTTTCTACGCCATGTATGTAAAAGCGAATTGCTTTTGTTTGTAATGCCGCCCATTCACCGCTTTCGCACGTTTCGCCTCTACACGCAGTATTCCTATGTCTAAATACCAAAATGACTCATGCTTGTAACATGCTGTTACGTGCTTGCAAATGTAACATGCTTGTAATTTACTTTTTTTTTCAGCTGGTGCCGTCCGGTGGAGCTTCATACAGGAACTACTGCCTTACCTGCTGGTGTCACAACGTTGGATGAACGCACAAAAAGCGCGGAACGAGCTTTTATATAGAGCAAAGTAAATATTTCCTCATTGCACAAAAGGTCTTGCGTCTACTTTGTGAAATTGCACGTGGCACAGATTCAATGGGACTTTACGAGATCGTTTGCAATCATTTTTACTTAATAATAAACCGATTCAGCACGAAGAGCAAAAAAAAAAGGGAGGGGGGGAGGGGTGAGGGGGCGCAGCCGGCGTGCTAGCTTGTGTTCAAAATACGCGCGCCCAAAACTGAAACCGGAAGTGATGTAAGTGATTGACACCGACCGCTTGGCACGCTGCAGTCAATTCGGCCGCTGGGCCCTATGGGAGTGGGACCTGTTGTTGAATTCCTTTCTCTATGGTTTTATGGTGGGGGAATACGCGCTATTGTTCAGCGAGGCACGGGTCACATGATTGGCATGGGAGAGACCCACTGGCACTAAAGTCCCTATATAAGAAAAGTACCGCCATCTACTCTTTCCTCCGCCGCCTCCGCTTCTAAAGCGCTTGCTTTTTTCTTTAGTTTTTGCTTGCGAAAGCCAAGTCGACGGTGGCGCACCTAGGAAGTCCACGTTGAAGCTTTAGGCCGGGCCCGCGCCGCCGCCGCCGCCGCCGGCGACTGCGGCTGCGCAGAGGACTTTCAACATGGCTCTGAGGCGGAAAAAAAGAAAATATAAAAAAGTGAAAAGCGCGCGCTATCATCGTCCAATCGGAGATACAGGAGAGAGAGAAGCGGCGTTTATCAAAGGATGGCGGTACTTTTCTTATATAGGGATTTTAAGTGGCACGAATAGAGACCCCCACCGCACCGGTGTTCCAGCATGTCACCAGGGGTCGCACAACACAACATCGTCCTAAAATCCCTATATAAGAAAAGTACCGCCATCCTTTGATAAACGCCGCTTCTCTCTCTCCTGTATCTCCGATTGGACGATGATAGCGCGCGCCTTTCACTTCTTTATATTTTCATTTTTTCCGCCTCAGAGTCATGTTGAAAGTCCTCTGCGCAGCCGCAGTCACCGGCGGCGGCGGCGGCGCGCGCCCGGCCGCGCATTTACCTATAGAGATAGAGTAACATACGGATTACAAGAGTGGCCACTCGAGCCTAAAAGCGGCCGAGCTACGCAGCTTCATGCCGCCCGCTAGAGGGCAATACAACACTCCCTGTCTCCAAGCCCATTGGACCACAGATCTCAAGCGAACGTTCAAAGGACATCCAACAACGGATATTTTGACGTCCGTCGGATATCCCCAGAAGTCCCAATGATGTACTACGGATGTCCGTAGGATCGTCCGACGCAAAGAAAAAGCACATCCAAAAAACGTCCATCGTACATCAAAATCGGATATTCGGATGTCCACAGGATATTTGAAAATAAGCTTTTCCTACACGAAACGTCCAGTGGATGTCCTAAATAGTATACCTTTAGGACACTGTAAAGTGCAGGATGTCCACTGGATGTTTAGATGCGAACATTTGTAAAGCAAAATTACCAGTGGATGTCCGAAGGACTATATTTTCAATTGCAGGATGTCCACTGGACGTTTGGAGGTACATTCCTTTTAAATCCTTAGTGAAGCTTTGTGCAAGCTATACCTGTAATTTATGAATATCCTTGACTAAAGTACAGAATGAAGCCACACTAATGTGAGTAGTGGGGCTTTATTACCCTGTGTACGCAGAAATGAAAAGCAAGGCTCGTCATCAGCCTTCCGTGCTTCATCAGGAGGGCATGAACTGTACCACATGGCTTAGCAAAGGACCAAGTCTAGTGCACTGAACTGGGAAGAGAACTTTTGCCAAAGGATACAAGGCAGTACAAAAGAAATAAACTAACCATATCTGGGTGCCTGTGTATTTCGGGAAAGCTGAAACTTTACTTTATAGAGCAACAGCCACTAAGCCAGCCATGCAAAAATACCATGCATACGCTAAAGTCATAGTACTTCACAAACCACGGCAAGAGCTTTGTTAATATGTCCTGCACATTAAGAAAGCTCAATGCATAATCAACAAGACAAATCTTGTTAAAATATTTTATTGTAACACAACATCAAAATATTTGAGCACAGTAGACTAACAGCAGTGCAAAATAGTTTGCCAATATTGTTACAAAACCCATATAAAATGACTAAAAATGCTGCTTCAAGCTGTCATTACATAAACGTGATGAAAAAAATAAACAGGTGCAGCTCAAACAACACAAGCGGCCATGCTACTTATTAGGTCACCACGTAATTTTTTGTACATAAAACATGACGTCAACACGGAATTTGCAAACGAAATTACTAAGAAAACTACTATACAGCACCGAACACTTTTCAGGCTGAGAAGAATACAAGTCAAATGTAATTAAATTTATACTTAATCAACTGAGACACATCACAATAGTGTTTGTACTCTGCAAAACACAACTGAAAATGTCCAACAGCAACACAAAAATTGCAATGCAAGTAACTAAAAAAGCAGATGGGATAATCAAGACTCAATTTTAGAAATGCTTAAAGGCAACCACCACTAAGTACACTAATCAACATGAGTAAAATGTGTGTGGAAAAACTGCTGAGGGAATTACTGAACATCAATAACAAAGAATAAAAGAGTAATAATTAAACAGGCTGAACGACCCGAGGATTAAACCTATATGGAGAGAATGAATGTGCTTTTTGAATAATGAGCTACCAAGTGAAAGACAAAGCTAAGAGTTCCCAGAAATGAACCTCTTATCAAGAAGCAAAGTATTTCCTAAATAATGAGCACTGAGTGGACACATTGCTTCACTTAACACATAGAAAAAAGAGAAACAAACATACAAATTACTATCTTAATGTGTCCATCAAAATCACCTGTTGACTAGAAATGCTACTGATCAGAACCTGCCATAATGAAAAATGAAGCGGAAAGCCCACACAAGTGAATCTCATACCGAACATGAACATGCTTCCTGGATAGTGAGCATTGATCACACACATTGCTTAACACATATGCTAAAATAAGAAGAGAAAAAGTAACAATGCTGCTGTGAAGGTACTAATTAGCTACTTGGTAGCTGCTGTAATCGGGCACACGAATGCCATGGCACTGGCATGGGATTGGAGTGCAGCGTGCAAGGAGGGTACTCATTCAGCATCTGATGGGAAGGCAAGAAAGAAATCCATTTTTACTAGCTGCCAGCATACAACATTCAGGAAAACAACTGCACCTATCACATGTTATTCCTTTGCTCTTGTTCGTGTTGCATCTGCTCCTATGAGTTAGCACCTAAAAGCATAGACTCATTCATGGCCATTAAGAACTCCAAAAAAGTGGTCGCAGTTTCACCTGAAAGGCGAAGCATCAATTGCGATAGCAAACTTGTAGAGAGCTATACGGAGTAATGATATTAGCTTTATCAGCTGTATAAACTTGGACATGCAGCAGCATCGGCAACACGCAGAACTGTTGTCGACGCCATCGGCGTTTTGCCCGCGTTCGCTCAAAATGCGTGCGGCGTTGGTGACTGTTGCCGGAGCCTGTGATATAAATAGGCACTTGGTGCCGCAGCTAAACGTCGCCTCCCTTCCCTCCCCCTCCCCCACGGCTTCTCGCGCGTCGGAAGAAGGTGCGTTTGCTCTACATATATGGTGATTGTAAAGGAGAAAAGAGACGCCTACTTCTGCAGCCCTTAAGCGAGCACGGCGCGGAACGCGCGTTTGTTCTCCGCCGTGCGTTCACTCCCCGTGAAAGACGCGCCCCTCGCGCCCTTTCACTCGCACATACAGCGTTCGGCGCGCGGCGACGATTTCTTCTCCAAATGACGTCATACGGAACCTCACGGCGACGGCGACGGCGACGGCGACGGCTACGGCGACGGCGACGCCGACGGCAGAAATCTGCTTTTGAGTGTCCATATAATTGCTATCGCAATAAAAATTCACAAGGCAGAGAAAGCCTGTGAAGTGATACACATAATTATAGTGCAAGTGCCAGCTGCAAGGTGCATCAATGTACTATCGACCAAGAAATTTACAGACCACGGGATATCAGAAAACGCTAAATATCTGAGCAGCCCTTAAAAGCCAGTAAAACCGTACATCACAATGTTGTTCGCATATACAAGTAGAAGCTGGAAATGGGAATACCATGCTGCGTTTTGAGGCTGCCGAGATATCAGATCTCTTGGTCCGTAAACATTTTTGGTTGAGAGTACACTGTATTCAAGGCCATGCTGCAAATGCTGCTGATTACTTGGCACACACCCCACCCAATCTTCCCGGTATACCCCCACCTTATTCCAAACCCTATATATAGTAGATATTTAAATTATCCCCAGCAAGAGATACATACACTATCACCTGACCAAGGCAAAGAAAATTGTGCGAACAAGAAGGCTGCAAGCCGGGCAGGAGGTCCACACCAGCTATCACCTGTACTTTGAACTGTCCCCACTTCCCACAGAATAAAACATGTCCAAAGAACAAGTCGGAGATTATTTTAAATTCAAGGCACCGAAGGACTTGAACCGTGGCACAAAATGCTCAGAGTTGAAGGTTGCTCTTTTACTCTTGTGAGAAGCAGATGAAGACAATTGCAATAATAGTTCCATTCAAAAACATACCTTCATTTGAGTCCTCAACAGACGTTGCAGGCTTCTTGTGTTTGAGGGTGCCTGATGCCCTTTCCGGTGCATGTCTGAGCCATGATTTGATGGCATCTTCAACATTTGTTGTGCTTCCTTGGGGAAACTGTTGCAGCAGCTGAAATCGATCCACATATATTGTTAGTGTAGTAACTAGATTTTCTTCAATAGCGACCACATTTTCTTCAATATCAAGCATTGACAAACCCCAATGTATCTTGTAAAGACCACAGGACAAATTGTTTTCATCTGTACTCATGTAACAGTATGTACCGAATGTCACATAGCTAAGGAAATCTCAGATATCTCCATCAGCACTCAACATTTGCATAGATATTGAATTGATGGTACATTTTGTTTACCCTAATTTGTGTGCGGTATGTCCCAAACAAATTGACATAAATCGCTCCCTACTGCTGGACTGCTATTTCTCAAATACATATTTGGAGGCAATGCTGCTATAAAAAAGCACATGCCAAGTCGTGTCTGCAGTTGCTGTAGCGTGGATCTCAGACATGGCATAGCAATTGAAGCAAACTCGCGGCATTTGTGCAAGCAATTAGCACAAATGTACTCAAGAGGAATAATAAAGATTCATTGCGAAATCGGCGCACTGATGCTCGCCGCAGTACACTGCATCGCAAATGTTTCTCTCGGAACATCGCGGGAAACTCCGGCTACATGCTTTGGCGGTTGCTCTTCTGTACGTTCATCCTCCAGCGGGTGCTCGCTTGCGCACTCAAGAAGTGACAAAGATTTCTTCGTCTCTCGAGACGCCTTTTCGGAGACGTACAGTCCTACAGGACGCGACACACTTCGCATCGAAACGCATAGCGCAGGCGGCGCGAGATAGCGCGAGACAAAGGCAAATGGAAACTACCAAGCGCTTCTTAACACGCCTAATGGCGGTACGTCCCATTTTCAAAGAAAATCGAAGGTGACAAATGAATACTCACATCTTTGCAGGAGAGCTCTTCGCACGCCACCGAATGGCAACACAGAACACCTGTTACTAAAGCCCCTATATTTATAAAAGTAGCGCCATTCTTAGATCTTGCCGCCACCGCGCTCACCCCGGCGCTTCCTCCTCGCCCTCTCTTAGCCGCCTCCTGTCGCCCCAGCCTCCTCCGCTCCCCCATTGGCCAATCCGTGTCACGTGGAAGTTCGCGTCGAGCTTTTGTATATTTTTTTCTTTCCAGCGCGCTCCGACTGCCATTCTCAGGCCTGTGCGACGAAAGTGCTGTACGCACAAACGGATCAAACGTGTTAGGGACAAGAACTTCGTTGTGATGGCATGCTGCTGCGCCTTAAGTTGCCGCAACCGACAAGGCGAGGGCAAAAGGCTTTTTTTGTTTACCATCCGGCGTGCGCAAACGCTTGCTGCACACTTGATATTTGCGCCGTCTCGCATCGTCGCGTTGCTACTTCCAAAACGGCATTATTAAGACCAGTTACTGACTGACGAAGCAAAATCGCGCCTCAAAAACGTCTCCGCAGGGCGCGATCGAAGTTTTCCTCGGATTTCCTCTGGTAGCGCGTTAGCTGTCGTTTGCCACGGCTAAAGCCCCTATATATAAAAAGTAGCGTCACGCTTTGAAGAATGCCGCCGCCTCCTCGCACACCCTGTCCGAGGCCGACTCCGCGTCGGTATTGGCCTAATGGCATCACGTGGACCGTCGCGCCGCCGGGCGCTGGCTGCGTTTGTTTACGATAACGCTCCATCGCCATTTTCGCCCGAGAAGCGTCTACCGACATGCGAGGAGCACAACGATAGCGTCGAACACCGTCGGCGATCGTCGAATCTGATCAGCGGCGAAAGATAAACAAGTGCACGTGTTTCAAGCGGTGTAGGCGGCGCAACGGTCGAAAAAGGAGCGCGAAAGAGAGGAGAAACGAGGAGGAGGGGAGGCGAAGGAGGAGAGTGTTGCTACTTTTTTATATAGGGGCTTTAGCCACGGCAGGCCCGACGCAGGCGGCGCCACTGTCGATATCGCGCCTCGATCGCGCCGAGCGCGATAGTGGAACGGAGGAGGAGGGAAGTGGATGGCGCTACTTTTTATATATAGGGGTTTTACCTGTTACAACGCCAACGTACACAGCGGCAAAACTACAACCACAGCGATAAAACTGCACATAAAGGCGCCACGTGCCTTCTGTATGGCGGCGGGATCAACGTGAGGCTGTGAGCAGTGCGAGGCGCACAACGAGGGGAGAGGGGTACGCAGGTGGCGAGGCGCTAGTCGGGTAGTCCCCCTCCTCGCTGCTCGCCCTCTCAGTTCGCTCTTTGTAATCGTGGCGTTGCTCGCTGTGAGCAGCACCGCGAATGTCATGACGCCAGCGGAAGCACAAAAAGAAAAAAAGAAGTCAAGAAAACAAATGACGACGCCGGCGCGCGCTCGAGGCGCGGATATAGTGAACTAGAAGATTCTAGTACACTGTAGCGCGGACATCCTCGCCGGCTGGCTGGCTCGGCAAAATATGGCTATCGTTTAGTTTTATTCAGGGGGCTTGGAGGCAGGCCGCTGTACGCCCTCCGCAATTGATCATTAGGTAATATGGCCAAAGCATGATAAAACGGTATCCGCGTAATGTTCATTAGCTGGTGATTTGGGTTCATAGTTCCTTTTCGCCCAGGACACATGAAGAGGAAACTTCAGTTATGGAAGAATTATTTGTACTTAATAATTTTGTTTTCTTCTATGCCCCCACTTAATAATTAATTATTAAGTGGGGGCAAAGAAGTCCACTTAATAGTTAAGCACCATGCCCACGTACATGCGATGTTAGCAATGTGTTCACAGCATATCATCGTTGAAATTCTAATGAAAAATAGTCGCACTAACGTACATTATTTGTAGAAAAGATTCCTACATTCAAAGGACGACCAAGGGATAACACACACTGGACGTTTCCCGCATCCAAAGGGGAACATCCAGAGGACCTCCACAGAAACAAAATCAACGGAACTTTCTTTAATGCCAAAAAAAGATGTCCCATGTACAGTCGCGGCCACTGTTAGAGGGAACGCGGCACGCGTGGCCGCTCTCTTCGGGCCACCAAGCGGGCGCCGCGCGAAGTATTGCGGCGCAAGCGCAATCAGCGCCAGAGGCGGAGTTGGCTGCGCGTCGTCTGCTACGGTGCCTCCCACTTCGCCCCACGCGCTCTGGTTCAAAATACTGTAGCTATGGAGCTCGATAGAAAGTATTTGAACTGGGTTATCTGGGCGCCGTTCATGTTACACCCAGTATTCGGCTTCGAATTTCAGACGTTCGTTTTCGTCGCAAAATGAAGTTGGTCGCTGAAATTTCACTTGGTTACAAAAGGAAATAGAGCACGTGGCATAAGATTAACAGCGTGTGCCTTGGATGCTTCACATGTCAAACAGCGCATTAGGCGACGAAAGTTACGCCCACTTTTGATAAAACTCTGCTCGTTATGAGTTTAAAAGGGGCTGCATGTGTTCTTAGTGTGGCATTTCGTCAAAGCAATACCTTACGGCATGGCCAGAATTCCTGAGAATGAGCGCTGGGAAATCGTCGAGCTCTATTTCAAGGGTAGGTCGCAGCGAAAAATCGCCGAAGCGACGGGAAGAAGGCTCAAGACAGTCAACAGGATCGTAAGAGCATTTAAATCTTGCCGCCGGATCAAGGATGCTCCGCGGATTAACTTTGACCACCTAGGAATCATTAACGTGCACCGAAATCGTTTAGAAGAACGCAATGACGAATTATGAGACTGCGGTTAATCGTAAAGGCATTTCAAACACTGCACGTTTAAACATAGCTTGAACAAGTTCGTAACGGCTTCAGCTATCTGTACGTTTCCTTATTTTATGCGTTCACAATCGGTAGTCTAGACACCCAAATGTTCTTTTCTTTTTTTCCTTGATGCAGGTACCAGCCAAACTTCTTACAAAGAGTCTCGAAAAGCGGAAGGTCAACTGTACGTGTCTGGGGCATGATCACAAAAGACGGTCTTGGACCTCTTGTTAAATCAACGGCAAGTTCACAGCGAGCAAGTACTGCGAAATTTTGACCACAGTGGCCCATCGCGAACTTGCAAATGTGCACTTCTCCGGGCCTGGTCCTGTATTCCAACACGACCGTTCGCCTGTGCACACTTCGAAGAAAGTTGAAGCCCTACTACGCCAGCTCAACATCGCCGTTTTAGAGTGGCCGCCCCAGTCACCAGACTTCAGTATTATTGAAAATATTTGGGGCTAAATGAAAGCGGCACTCGCATCCAAGCCCCTCCATGGAATGTCAAGGGACAGCCTTTGGAGAGCAATCCACGCTGAATGGGAACGCCTTAAGCTGGATGCCACCCTTGTGGATTCGTTATACAGTTCCCTGCCACGTAGAATGGCTGCCGCGATTGCCTCCGGGGCAGATGCAACCAGGTACTAAAATTCGCCTTCGTCATTGGTTCGGACATTGCACCCTGCTGCCTCGATTGTCTCCAAAAGGAAGGAGACCATCATCTAAGCTTCATTTGGTCTTGGCTTCATCGTATATATAATAAATCTGAAGCACAGATTTATCAATATCTCTTGTTTGTCGTGTGATTTTTTTACTTCCTTAGCATGCCAATTTTGAAACCCATCCTCTGTGATCAAAGAGAACTTTTAGAAGTAAAAGGCGCAGTTAATATTTTAGGCGTACAGCATGCCTGCGCGCTTTCATAACTGATTTAGAATAGTATCTATTGACGCGCCATTGCTACAGGGTTTGTGTATTCCAAAGCATGCGCGCAATCTAGGTTTCGCCGCTCGAGGCGAAGTGGGAGGCACCGTAGCAGACGACGCGCAGCTAACTCCGCCTGTGGCGCTGATTGCGCTTGCGCCGCAATAGTTCGCACGGCGCCCGTCGTGGCGCTCCGCGGAGCGCGGTCACCCGCTCCGTGTTCCCTCTAACAGTGGCCGCGACTGTACGTCCGCTGAATGACCAGTGTGGGCCCAGGACGTTCGGATCTAAACTGGATATCCGACGGATATTTGTGGTCCAATAGGAGGGAACGCGCGTACTACTAATCTATTGTAGTAACTTTTCTATAGTGCACTATACGTCTACTTGTCTATGTGGCTGTAGACGTAGGCGTTATCAACGGGATCAGCCGGCCGTGAGCGGTGGATGATAAGACTAGTATAAAGAATAACGCATCGCTACAAAATATCGGCCATGGTGTGATCAGGCAAGGCGACGCTACAAAAGATGTGCGATAACGTCTGCGTGGTCTTTGCTGGGTTCGCCTGCCAGAACGTGTCTGTCTGTTTGGCTGCTGCTTGGTAAGAAGGCCTTCATTACGTTCTTTGTTCCCTTCATTACTTTGCGAATTGCTTATGTATTTGTCACTTCAGCCGTAAGTTAACATTTGTCGCATTGTGCTGTTCGGCGCAGCGAGCTTTTTGTGTTCTCCACTTCGCGCATGATGTTCGTGGATTGCTTCACATTATGTAAGAAACAGCAATTTGGAATGCTGCGCAGGACGTTTGCGAGAAAATCGTTTCTGGACGCGAGAAAGTGAGTCGGCACACGCCGGTATACGTATTCTGAATTTAATGCACGTGTGTTGCACTTGTGTGAAAGAATGCAGTTATGCTTAGGATCGTTATTCGTGGCGTGCGCAGATTGCTTGAAGCCTTTGTTATGAGCGCAATTAGAAAGAACTTGCGAATTGAGAAGAATGTTTGTAAGCTGTGGCTACGACGTATTCTGAATAAACACTCCTGCCTCAGTGGCGCATGCATGGCACCGAAGGTTGCTTTTTTTTTTTCGCTGCGACAATTGCACGTGACGCTTTGTGCGAAAGGGCGATCTGAAGTGCGTAGGTGAAAATTTGTGCGAAGGCGGGAGAGAAGACATAACCAATACTTTTTTTTCAGGTCATGCCGACCATAGTCAAGTACTACGGGAATTACTGCTGTGTTGCGAGGTGCAGTAACAACGGCAGGACAGGGAGAGAGCGTGGTTGGCTGACAACTGCAGTGAGCAGCCTTCACAGGGGGATGAATCTTCCTATACCTCCCATTGGTTCATTTATAGCAGACGCTCAGTCGACGCTAGCGCCAAAGCGCACTTCAGTTAGGCCCTAGCGGATGGATGACGGTACTGCGGTGGCGAAAAAAAGAAAAAAAAAACAAAGAAAAGCGGCGCGATTTTTTTTACCCTCCCCCTTTCGCTATAGCACTTTTTTTCTTACTTTTTTTATGATAATGTTGTTCCGCTCTTCTCTCCTTTCCCCCTTGACTTTCCTATTCCTCCTCACAAGCCTCGCCTCACCCTCCCCTCATGGCACGCGCAATGCTCTTTTTTTATTTCTTTAGCTGTCCGCGGCGAGCTTTTTTTTTTTTTTTTTTTCTCGCGGGTTTTATCAGACGCACCGCCGGACCGAAGCGCGCGCTCCGCGCTCCTCTCCTGTCCGGCCGTGCCATTCGTGCATTCGTGCTGCGCGCTTGGGCGCAGTGGATTCTTTTTGCGTTTTCATGCACGCAGTGCCGTTCATTATTAGTATCAAGCAAGCATGTGCCCAAATTATATTTAAAAAATAATTGCACTTAAAACACAACAGTTCTTTGGACTCACTTTATTGTGTTCGTTTGCGAAAACCAGAATTGGAGCAGGCAGTGTAACACACTATAGAATTCCACAAAACGCGGATGGTGTTTCATGTACGCACGTGTAAAAAACATTTGTTGCAATTGCTCTAATGTCCAATGGGTAGAATAGCTTCTTACGGCCTGCTTCTCGCTCGGTCCATAAAATCCATCTCCGTGAAGTGCACCGAGCATATTCTGCGGTTGTTGAGCTTGTCTCTGAGCAAACCCATTAGGTCCATCCTTCCAGCGTAGGTTAAAAACGCTTCCATCCTGAAGAACAGTGAAGATCATAAATTATAACATCGCAGTTGGAACATACAAAACAGAACTCGTTTCGCATCACGGCAGAGTACTAGTTGTGATATGTCAACCTTAATTCCCAGAAACGCATTTTTAAACGATCGCGGCCAATTAGATAGAAATAAGCGCAAAGCGTACACCTACACACGTGTTCCTTGCGATACGTACAGGTGGTACTATATTTATCAGGAGCTTTATGTTCGCTGCTTGTTGGCATAACGATTTACTGCATCGTTGTGGTGTTTTCAAATCAGCCAACTTATGGTGTTGGGCTGCTGAGCACGAGGTCGCGGGCTCGAATCCCGGGATGGGAGCGAAATGCGAAAACACCCGTGTACTTAGATTTAGGTGCACGTTAAAGAACCCCAGGTGGTCCAACTTTCCAGAGTCCCCCACTACGGCGTGCCTCATAATCAGATCGTGGTTTTGGCACGTAAAACCCCATAATTTAATTTAAATCAGCCAACTGCTGCCTCACCATCGGACAGCCATGTACGACTGCGCACAATTACTATCACAAATAACAACCGGGAAGTAAACAGCACGGTGCTCACCTCTTGTCTTTAGGGCCTAAATGCGGTAGAATTTCACGTCGCATGGCTCACTTCGTCTTCATGTGGTCCTACACCACGGAACCACACACGAACAGCGACAGCTGCGAGACGTGGCGGAAAAAAAGCCGACAAACGTGCAACGGTAGGTTACCACACGGACCACACTGCTAGCACGGAAGGCAAAAAACTGACCGCATAATGCCTGAAAAAATTTTGTACATGTGCTTACTGAGAATGACTGAAAAATAAAGTTTCGTCTCTTCCAACACTTGTCATGTTTATTTAAAGTGCCTGCATAAACACACAGTAGCATCGTGAGCTTGCTGCTCTGGCGGTACAGCTTACACGAAGCTACTTGATGCATGCAAGCAACGCGTTAAAAAAAATCAAAATATAGCCATTATATAGCCTCCGGGACGAGCACTCGCACGGAAGCAATCTTGGAGGCCGTGTACATTTTCTTCGCCAGAAGATAGCCTTCGAGATTAGTTTTGCTGCGGTCCCAATTTCTGAATCTGCGTAGATTCCACACACCCGCTAGGTGCGCTGCGAACCAAAATCGGCCGCAGGGGCCTATGGAAGTGTCCTCTCTTATCCTTGTATGTTACTCTATGTACAAACGAACATAGCATTTAGCGGGGTGTTGCCGCTTAAAAGGCGACAGGGCATCGACGCAGGCGTTGGCTGCGCGATTTACGCCAGCAACCGTTATCGCCTGCGCTGCGATAACGCTTGCCCTGTCGGGTTTTAAGCGGCAGCACACCCTGCTAAATGTTATGTTCGTTTCTGCGCGGAACGCTTGGTAGCACTGCAATCACGGCGCGCAAGCGAGCATGGCATGAGGTATTTTTTTTTAAATTTCGCAGGCATCTGTAGTAAGAGGAAAAAAACTAATACTTAATAAATAGAAAGTTAGAAACTGTTTAATCGGACGGTTTGTAGACTGCTCTATACAACTTAATAATTTGAATTTTGTTTACTTCGTTGGTTATTTATTATAAGCTAATTATGCAATTGATCCGAATACAAAAGATAGTGTGATTTACTGCAAAGAATAGTCCGCAACATGCATTTGGTCGCGTCATCTTAGTGTGCAGCGGCATATTTTTAACTCTGGCTAAAGTTAGCTGGGACACCCTGTATATGCCAGCGACAGTATGTGGGCAAGCCTTTCTGCTGAAGCCACATGCATTTTCAATCAAAACATTTCAACTACCAGCGTAGTGCAGGATACGTGTCCACTTCGACAAAATGGAGCACTAGTGCAAATATCTGGGCGTACTTGTCCAGGGCAACAAGTGTGTCTACATTAAAAACATTTCAAGTACCAGCATGTACGGCAGTT
The DNA here is from genome assembly GCF_013339745.2 of Dermacentor silvarum. Lineage (NCBI taxonomy): Eukaryota > Metazoa > Arthropoda > Arachnida > Ixodida > Ixodidae > Dermacentor > Dermacentor silvarum. The sequence goes on from NC_051157.2 coordinate 128,131,853, forward strand.
CCATTGCAAAAGGCACTGAATAATTTCAAGTGGTGCACTCTCAAGCTGTTCATCAATAGAATTCTGTCTGGACTGTGTGCCAAATACTTTTGGATGTGAAAATTGGGATTCTATCAGCCATCGCCATCTTCCTCGGCCGTCTTTTATATATGGCGCGCTCCGGCGCGTGTCTCGTGCCTCATGCTGCGAGGTTATAAAAAAAAAAAAGGGAGTGAAATAAAAGCTTCTTCTGCTCCTGCCATCGCTCCGCACGGTTCTCAGATCTTCCGCTCGCTGACACACATTGTTGTGGACCTAACCTCGGTCGCTATAACGTGGTGACCCGGACGTGATCGTACGGCGAGCATCCCGTCATGGATGGTGCCACCAACGAGAGACTAACGACCAGCGCAGAGGGCTTTGGAACGTTGGAGATTCACCTGCCGTCCTTTTGGCCACAAAATCCTGCAACCTGATTTACTCAGGTGGAGGCCATATTCCACCTTCGGCACATTACCTCGCAGCGCGCGTGGTTTCTCCATGCTGTCTCGGTACTCTCTACAGACAGAGGTGGTTGAGGAGTTTCAAGAAGTTGTGGACTCGCCTCACGACACCACACCTTATTACCACTTCAAATCGACGATGCAGGATCGCAAGTCCGTGTCTGCACGCAGGCGGCTTCAGCAGCTTCTAAACCAACAGGAGCTCGTCGAGCGTCGGAACTTCTATGTCGTATGCGGCGGCTTCTGAGTCACTAGGCTGGCCGCAAACAGGCCGCTGCTGCGTGAACTGTTCCTTCAGCGCCTGTCGCAGAATTGGGTGGTCGCCTTGGCTGCCACACAAGAAGACATGTCCCTCGACAATCATGCCGAGCTGGCCGACCGCATCGCTGACAATTCAGCAAGAGGTGCTGTAGCAACAACGACCGTTCCGCTGTAGCACCTCGAAGATCGGCAGTCTCGCCTTCAGTAAAAGACCTGAGTACCGTTCGGACCGATGCTTCAAAATTAGCTTCAGAGAAGAAGCTCCCTTGTTCTTCCTTTTTTTAACCTTGCAGCACGAGGCACGCGCCGGAGTTCGGCGTTTACAGACTCGACAGGGGAACAGCGCGAAAAGACTAAGGACGAGAAGCGAAACACACATCAGCTCTGGTGTGTGTTCCTGTTTTTGTCCTTCGTCTTTTCGCGCTGTTCCTCTGTCGAGTATGTACCGACTAGCCCAAGCGTCTAGTTTCACTTAACTTCGGCCAAACTTCAAAAATGTGCAAAGGCTACGTAGGTGGTCAGAAGCAAGGTAATGTTTGCCGTCGCTTAGAGATACTCAGATTATATTTTGCATTCCGCCTAATTATATAATTGGTCTTCATAAATAATCAACTTCTCAGTTATAGTTAAGTGTCAATATGATGAGTGTCAAAATACACGCAAACTGGCTCGAGCGGCCAGTCACGCGGCAGTTCTGAGCGTGTTCGGGGGCTTCTATCACATTCGGAAAAACGCTTTTAAGCAGCACGTATTGAGCAACGGAAACCTGTATCGGTAGGTTTTCATGTTGCTCTGCAATTTTCTCATTGACACTTATCTAATTATAATAAAGTTGAAGAAATTAATGAAGACTAATTATCTAATTAGGTGGAATTCAAAAAAATAACCTGAGTATCTCCAAGCGGCGACAAACATTGCCTTGGTTCTGTCCAGCTACATGGCCAAGTTTTCGCCAAGTTACGTGAAACACCCTGTATAAAAAGAAGCTGTGGGAGATGACGATGGCTGTTAGAGGGCGAACTGGTAAAGCGTTTGCTCGGGGTTACATGTGCAAAAGCTTCTTGTCATTCAGAGTGTTTTTTTTTTTTTACTTTTGGAAACAGGGGATGTGTGTAAAGTGTAAGATGGCTGTGTACAAACGTATTCACTGGTTTGCAGATGATTCATTGCGACCTTATGCTTGTTTTTGTCCAGAGTGCCTCTTGTACAATGCTTTTAATATGAACCAAGAATTACTTCCTTGGTTACTTGAATGAAGCTTCCAATGCAATAGTTTTAACTTCCAGGTTTATATAAGTTTGTAATATGAGGCTTATACATCCATGTCTCGTGTACTAGAACGCTAAGATTATTTTATTTATGTAGCATTACTCAGTCTCATCGTACAATGCAACACAATGGTGCACACTTGTGACACCGATTTTCCGGTTTGAGTATTCTATACTATTTTCAGTTGATTGTTGCTTTTTGGTTTTATGGTTCTTTTAATTTACACCATTACATTATTTGACGTATCCCAAAGGCAGTATTTTTATTTTAACATATTCCCAGTGTATGTTTTTGATACTAGGCAGAGTTATTCCTTTTTGTTTTCTTTTAAAGCTTCTAGATGATTGGTAACAGTGCTTGTAGGTAGCTACCATGCGATTAAATCTCACATTTCTCAGTCTGCTTCTTGCAGTTGCTGTGATATCAATCTCTAAATAACTCTAGTCTGTTCATCTGACTGCATGGGCTGTTTACTTTGCTAAATAAGAAACTTTACGAATTTTGTTTGTATATTGTAGTCTTTGTTTATCAGTTTCTAGTTCATTAAGAATTGTATCTGGGAACTTTAGTCATTGTTGGGGTACTTTTAATTCAATTTACTTTCTATTTCTTATACATTTTGCTGAAATCTTGCACTTTTTCAATAAACTTTTGCTTTGTCGTACTGACTTCATTCCATGCGCACTTGGCGCAAATGCCCTAGCCTGGACGCTCGTCCAGACGCGCCCATTTTTTCTTAGCGGTATTTCATTCCCATTTTGGTTGTGAACATCGTTGCTGCATACCAAAGACAGTATTCTAGATTCATTTTCGTGGACATGTTCATTTTCATGTGACTTGGTAGAGGATGCGTCGGCGTCGATAGGCAACAGTGCTTGGCACTGCACCAGGAGTTCTTTTGCACTCGATACCGACGCTTCGACTCATCTGGAACCCCCGAAAATTAGCTTCAGATTATCGGAAAACCTTTCAAGACCATTTCTAGACCAGCTTTTTGATAACGTCCTAAAACGTTTAGAAATTGGATGTGAATAGCTTTGACAAAGGGCTTATTTGTTTCTTTCCCAGTCCTATTTCTAGACGAGCTTTTCGAATACTTCTTTAAGACATGTTATAGATCGTCTCAGAAAAGTAATTAAGCCGGACATTAGCCGATATATACGACGTTTTACCGACGAAGTTGTCTCACTGATGTATTCTTTAAACCGTTTTTATCGTCTTGGATAAACGCTACGAAAACGTTATGTATCTCTTTTGTGCTACCTGGGGTAGCAGTATTGTAGGCGTAGGTGACGAATGGAAGAACTAGGTCCCAATTGGAGTGGTCGGATGCGATGTACATAGCGAGCATGTCACCAAGGGTGCGATTAAAGCGTTCCGTGGTACCATTGGTTTGGGGATGATAGGCGGTGCATGTGCGATGAACAATAGCGCATTCAGCAAGCAATTTCTCGACAACTTCAGACAGGAAGGCGCGGCCTTGATCGCTTAAGAGTTCACGAGGGCCTCCATGACGAAGCACAAAACGGCGCAGTATAAAAGTGGCGATTTCCTGCGCAGTAGCAGCTGGGAGGGCAGCAGTTTCTGCATAGCGTGTCAAGTGGTCAACGGCAACTATAATCCAGCGGTTGCCGGACGTAGTCAAGGGAAGAGGCCCATATAGATCGACACCAACGCGATCAAAAGGTTGAGAAGGACATGGCAGGGGTTGGAGTTCACCGGCTGAGAGGTGCGGCGGAGATTTGCGTTGCTGACATTCACGGCAAGAACGGGCGAAGTTTCGAACGAAGGTGGACATACCCCGCCAGTAGTAGTGGTGCCGAAGTCGTTCGTACGTCTTGAAAACGCCGGCGTGGCCACACTGGCGGTCCGAGTGGAAAGAGGAACAGATCTCTGATCTCAAGGCTCTCGGGATGACTAGCAGCCACGTACGTCCCTCAGGGGCATAGTTGCGCCGGTACAGGAGCTGATCACGGATCGCAAAATGCTGAACCTGTCGCCGAAGTGCTCTAGAAGCCGGAGCTGTTGACGTACCCGAAAGAAGGTCTAAAAGTGATGCAGTCCAGTGGTCGTTGTGTTGTTCTGCAGCAGTAGTGTCGATGTCAAGAGATGACAACGTGCGCTCACAGGGGGACTCACGAGTGACCTCTGGCGAAACCGGTGAGTGGGAAAGAGCGTTAGCGTCGGAATGCTATCCGCCTGGAACGATACACTACGCGTATGTCATACTCATGGATTCGCAGAGCCCAGCGAGCGAGGCGGCCAGATGGGTCTTTTAAATTTGAAAGGCAACACAGCGCATGGTGGTCGGTCACTACGTCAAAAGAGCGGCCATATAAATACGGGCGAAACTTGCCAAGTGCCCAGATGATGGCCAAGCACTCCTCTTCCGTGACGCTGTAATTGCCCTCCGCCTTAGTGAGCGTGCGGCTCGCATAAGCCACGACGTATTCTGCGTGGCCAGGATGACGCTGTGCAAGCACAGCACCAAGGCCTACACCACTTGCGTCGGTATGAACTTCAGTAGGGGCTTGAGGGTCAAAATGGCGAAGAATAGGTGGCGTCGTGAGAAGACGGCGCAAGGTGGAGAACGCATGGTCGCAGCCAGGGGACCACGATGAGGGGTCTTTGACACCACGAAGCAGTTGCGTAAGGGGTGATAGGATAGATGGGAAGTTTTGAACGAAGCGCCGGAAATTGGAGCACAAGCCGATGAAACTGCGAAGTTCTTTCATTGTAGTGGGCTTAGGAAACGCAGAGACGGCCCGTAATTTCTCAGGATCTGGAAGAATGCCACCCTTAGACACAACGTGGCTGAGGATCGTCAACTTGCGTGCGGCAAAGCGACATTTCTTCAGATTAAGCTGCAGACCGGCGTTGGTCAGGAACTGAGTACGTGCTGAAGGCGGTGCAAGTGTGTTGCGAAATCAGGGGCGAACACTACGATGCCGTCAAGGTAACATAGGCAGATCTTCCATTTAAGGCAGCGCAAAACATTATCCATCACCCTTTCGAATGTAGCAGGAGCGTTGCAAAGTCCGAAAGGCTAGACGGTGAACTCATATAGGCCATCTGGCGTAACAAAGGCAGTTTTTGGGCGATCGGCCTCCGCCATCGGGACCTGCCAGTAGCCTGACCGCAAGTCCAATGAGGAGAAGAACTCGGCGCCTTGTAAGCAGTCCAGAGCATCATCAATGCGTGGCAGTGGGTAAACATCTTTCAGCGTGATCTTGTTTAAGCGCCGAAAATCTACACAGACGCGTATGGTACCGTCTTTCTTTGTGACAAGTACCACGGGAGAAGCCCACGGGCTCTGTGAAGGTTGAATCACACCTCGACGGAGCATGTCGTCGACGATGCAAGGACAGATGCAAGGAAGGCGGTGGCAGTGGTCACGGACCGTAGAGGGAGAATTACAGCCTGCGCTTCAATAGATCGGGCTTCTACAACAGCAGCAGAAGAGGTTTCAATTGCGCTCGTAATAAAAGATGACTGGACGCGAAAAGCTCCATTAACGATAATCACAGACTCACAAAAAACTTACAGAAACTATCTAAGGAGCAAAGTTGGAGCACAGGCGCTCCGAATACTTGTCGGGACTGGATGGGACCTCACGGTTCAATACATCCAAACTGTGACCTGGGCACCGGAGCACGAGGGCGTCACCGGGAACCTGCATGCGGACGAAGTGGCTCGAGACTTTACAAATCACCGTGCCGCCCCAGACTCTGCAATAGAGGACCCTACAACCCTAGACCCCTGCTTTGCAAAAATTCTGAAATATATCCACCCCCGCACGGCAAACTCAGCGCTGCGGAGGCAACCGTGTTGCAAAGATTACAGACGAACACCTACATAAATTTGAACACACTCCACCTGATCTACCCCACGGCATACAGAGACATATGTCCAAGGTGTGGAGCAACACCAACACTCTTTCACATCACGTGGGAGTGTGCAGAACACGGAGAAGAACACGAAACAAACAGCACAATGAACGAATTGGAGGCGCTGCTGTCTAGCCCGGCCCTGGAAGATCAGCTACGACTGATCCAAGGAGCTGAGCGGATGGCCCGTGCTAGTGGGGCCTTAGAATAGGAGCGCCACCCTGCTGGGCAAACTTCGTCTTTAACCCCCCTACGTTCTTTGGGGACTGGGGTAGGAGCCTGTCCGGTTTCTGAATATAATAAAATTTTACTACTACTACTACTACTACTACTACTACTACTACTACTACTACTACTACTACTACTACTACTACTGCTTTGTGTATCGCGTAACCATTATCTTTTATGGTCCTTTGGCTCTATACACCACGTGCAATTGCCGTCATCTTTTATTTTCGTCCCATCATCGTTTACAATCTTTTTATCGCCTTTTGCCTGGTTACCATGTAATTTTCGACAACGTGCGAGTTACGCCGCCAGATTTGCTGTATATATTGTGGGTTTCTGTCAATAAAACATCAGTTGTTAGTAAGTGCTCGTCCTTGTCTCTTCTTTTGTCGTCTGTTTGGCGCTTTAATACTTCAGTAAGGTCTTTAAGCCTAGCCTAAATACGTGGCCAATGCCTTGTGATAGCCAAACGATAGCCAATCAATACCTAATCGATAATTGATCAATAGTCAATAAATTCCGGAAAATGCTGGGGATGACTTGGTAGTGCTTAGCCAGCCCAAATACTTGGCGAATACCTTGTGATAGCCAATCGATAGCTAATCAATAGGTAATCGATAATCGATGAATAATTACCAATTCCTGAAAATGCTGGGAATGACTTGGTAGTGCTAGGAGCCGACCAGTTCCGCTGTTTCTTTAGGCTTGCGCCACTAGTTCAAACTACGCTAATTTTTCTTAAATCTTGTCAGACTAAAATATAACGCGAAGTAATTTATTTGTGTCATTTAATTTCATTCTTAGCCGACAGGTAGTGTCACAAGCATTCTGTCGCAAGAGTTGGTGGAGCGATCGAAGCACAGCACCGTCTGCTACCAGGAGCTTGCAGGATGCACGCACCAGCTATGCACTTCCAGCAAGCTTCCAAAGTAGCGAGTGCAAGAGAATCGTTAAAAAAATTATGGTGTTTTACGTGTCAAAACGACGATCTGATTACGAGGCACGCCGTAGTGGGGACTCTGGAATAACTTCGACTATCTGGGGTTCTTTAACGTCCACCTAAATCTAAGTACACGGGTGTTTTCAAGAGAATCGTGAAATCGCTTCTAGTGACACGTTTTTTAAATGCGAAGCATTTCTTGGCGAACATTTGCTACTTTGACACTATCTATCTATCTATCTATCTATCTATCTATCTATCTATCTATCTATCTATCTATCTATCTATCTATCTATCTATCTATCTATCTATCTATCTATCTATCTATCTATCTATCTATCTATCTATCTATCTAGCTGCCTTCGTCTTTGTGCTCTTATGGTTGTTTTGTTAACTTGGTATGTACCAAAATAGGCATATTATGACAAGAGTATATGACGAACATAAATGATATATCATGACATGAATGCCATGACATGCGTGTCATGTAGGTCATGAAACAGCCGCTTAGGTCCTGGTGCTCTCATGGTCGTTTCATTAACTTGGTAGGTACCAAAATTGGCATAGTATGAGATGATTTTATGACGAACATAGTGATAGGTCATGACATAAATGTCATGATGTGCGTGTCATGTAGGTCATGACAATGACCAAGAGAAAAAGATTAACACTCAAAAATCACTAAAATGGTTCGGACGTGGGTACTAAGTGAAGGAAACACTAAAGAACGATGGTAGAAATCATAGTCATGAGCATCACCCAGCATAAATGACAATGGCTCAGCGAAAAAACGATAACACTGAAAAGCCACTGAAATGGGTTCTGACGTGGGTACTAAGTGAAGCGGACACTAAGGGATGATGGTACAAGTCATAGTCATAACCATGACTCAGCAAAATGATAATAACTCAGCGAAAAAAGATTAACACTCAAAAACCACTGAAATGGGTTCTGACGTGGGTACAAAGTGAAGGAAACACTAAAGGATCATGGTAGAAGTCATTGTCATAACCACGACGGACGGAAAATGACAATGACTCAGCGCAAAAACTTTAACAATGAAAAATTACTTAAATGCTTTCCGACGTACGTACTAAGTGAAGGAAACACTAAAATATGGTGGTAGAAGTAATAGTCACGAACATGACTCAGCAAAAATGACAATGACTCAGTGAAAAAAGATTAACACTCAAAAACCCCTTTAGTGGGTTCGGACGTGGGCACTAAGTGATGGAAACACTAAAGGATGATGGTAGAAGTCATAATCAGGAGCATGATTAAGCAAAAATAACAATGACTCAGCGAAAAAATACTATTATAAAAAAACCTCCGGAATATGTTCGGACGTAGGCCCTATGTGAAGGAAACACTAAAGGATGATGGTAGAAGTCACAGTCATGAGCATGACTCAGCAAAAATGATAAGTCAGCGAAAAAATCACATCATCTCACCCTACGGGCAACCATGGTGGGATGCGAAAGCATCGCGGGGGTGCGCATCGTTTGCGTTTTGTTTCAGTTGGCAACACAGCCCAATGAAAGTTAGAGTGAGAGAACGTATTGAGAAGAGAGGAGACGTTTGTACGGGGTTGTTGCGTCTTTATTTAGAGATCGTACGTCATTCCTAGCGTCGGTGCACGCGGTATCTTGAAGACGATGGCTTTGTGGTCGGTGAAGTGTAGCGTCAATGGGTCTTGCTGCAGAGGGTTGAGTTTGAAATTTGCGAAGACGAGGTCTATGCACGTTCCCCTGATGGTGGTGGTTTGCTTGTGATCTTGGGAAACGCGTCGTAAAGAGTATACGTCCTTCATGTGCTGCACCAGCCAATCGGTTGTTAGTATGTCTACGTTGAAGTCCCCTGCGAGTATGAAGGGTCATGACACTCGCTTGAACCAAGCGGAACTGCGTCCGTTTGCACGCCACACCGGTTTTACGGTCGATCGTGAACATAACCAAAGCCGGTCACACAGGTTGCAGCTGTGCCCGAAGCTCCGATCGAGGAAGTCGCGTTTGAACCGCGCGTCAGCACCGCCGAAGCCCGGGCGTTGTAATGGCCTCGAACGTGTTGCTGCTCTAGCCGCAGACTCGCGTTGCCTCGTCGCTTTGGGATCGGGAGCTGCCGAGCCCGGAGCTCGGGGTCGGCTTGATAACGCTGACGTTCCACTTCGGCCGTGCCGAGCCCATGTTGCTTCCGCAGAAGTTTCCTGCCGACGTTGACGTTTACGTTCGGCTTCCTTGGCCCGAAGTTCGAGGTCTGCTTGCCGACGCTGACGTTTAAGTTTGACTTCCCGAGGCTTCCTTTGCTCCGCGGCGGTGGCGCTGCCGCTGCAACTAGCGCCGACGTTGACGTTGTTCATGGCGTTTCTCACATCGTTGCACAGAGAGAGAATGACGGAAGCACAGCTAACGCGCGCTTTATACTGCGCCGCGACACTTGCGGCGCCTACCGGCGTACCCTTAGAGAGAGAGGGACATAATGAGAGAGAGAGAGTTATATGCAATGATTTGCTGCGCCGCACCTGTGGCGGAGAGGGGGAGAGGGCAGGAGGAGAGCGCATACCTGCGTTGGAGAGGAGAATGAGGGAGAGTTGCGCATGCGCAGTATGGGTGCGGACGCCGCAGAACGAACACTGCACGAGCATGAGATGCTCCCGAATCTAAAAAGATTAACACTGAAAAAATGTCACAGTTTCGCCCTAAGGGCGAAGCAATGAATGCGATAGCAACACAGCAATGTCATACGAAGTAAGGTGAGCGGCTTTGGTAGCAATATGAATTGTAGTAAACATGAGCTGATTAAGTAAGGAGGTGTGCTGCGGCGTAAGTAGACCCACATGACGAAAGACTCGATGACCACGAGAAGGCGCGTGTGAAAAGGTGGTGTTGATGAGAAGCGCTTCCCGTGGGCAGCGCGTGCGAAGGGACACATCTGTAGCGCTGCACTGCCGATCCGGGCAGCATTGCATGTGTAGCGTGCGTTGGAAAATGTAGCCCGACTATTACTAATTGAATGAACAATCGTGGTGTGAGCGCGCACAAACAATCATGAATAGATCACACTGAATGACTGCAGACAATGACCATCAAAACTCTGGCAGCAAGCGGATACGCCGCAGCGGCGAAGGTACGTGCTGTCTATGGCTTCAACGGAAACTGAGCGGCGAATGCACGGCGCATAAAGGTCAGAGCCGTGTGGCGATAAGAGACGGTGCGAGCGAGCGACGAGCGCGGTTGTTGGCAGCGTAGAAGTGCGCCCCCCCCCCCCCCCCCCGCTCCCTCCGGCGCTGGCTTTCCGCTTCCTTGCTTGCGCGTGGGAGATTGAGTGCGTTCGCTCTCCGTGATAGCGCGCGTCCCCGCACGCTTCCGCTGGGGCATACGGCGCGCGGCGAAGATTTTATCTATACGGAACCTCACGGTGACGGCGACGGCGACGCCGACGGCAGAAATCCGGTTGAAGTGTCCATATAATTGCTATCGCAATAAAACGAATTGAATGGGTTCGGATGGGTTACTAAGTGAAGGAAAAGGCAAAAGGTTGATAGTCGAAGTCAAAGTCATGAGCATGACCATGGTTTACGCGCTAAGGTCTCTTAGGTGTAGCTCAAGGGACTCCTGAGGACTCATGACATGAATGTCCTGACATGTGTGTCATGTAGGTCATGAAAAGACGCCTACGTCTTGGTGCTCTCATGGTGGTTTTGTTCACTTTGTAGAATTTATGGATTTATGGAATTTATGGTTATGGATTTTGTGTTGTCTGTGACAGTTGTGTCTGTTTGTACTGCCGTTGCGTGTGCAGGCGAGCGTGTGTATGTCTGTGTGAATGCGTCGGTTATGGATTTCGTGTTGCTTGTAACAGTTGTGTCTGTTTGCACTGCCGTTGATTTCGTCTTTGGAATAACATGTGCGCGGTGGCTCGTTTCACAATGAGTTGTCTGTGTGCCCGAAGTGACTGTTGCAGTTGTGTTGTGCGGGGTGGCACTGTCGGTAGGGTTAGATTTACAGAGTGTTTTTCTGTACTTGTCCTTAATAAAGGATTTGATGTGTTTGGAAGCTAGATGTATTCCTCTGCGGTTTAGATGGAAGCCATCCCAAGCTAGGTGTTCATGCGGTGCTTCGTGTAATTCTGCGTGGTGCATTGTGTCGACGTTCTTGTGGACGTGTTCTAAGTTAAAGATTAACGAGTTGAGTTGGTTGATTTCCTTATTGTGTTTCATGAGCTTGTTAGTTTGGTGGATTAGTGGTCGGTGTTTGTTTTGTAGGCGGGGAGCAACCGTTGTCACGGTTATGTGTGCGTTTGGGCGAGCTGTTTGTATGGTGCGTATTACGTCGTTCATGGACTCGATCGTTTCCGTGGCGTTGTGTGTGTTGAGGTTGTTAGTGCCTACATTGATGATGAAGTGTGTGGTGTCCACTGGTGCGTCACAAACTAATGGAAGAATATCTAATGTTTGCGCCCCGCTCAAATGTATTATGTACGGCGCGTGTGGTCCGGGTGGAAAGTATTTCTTCAGGTACTTGTACTGGCTATCTGCAAGGATCGCTACATGTGCAAAGGATAACAAGGGGCACTTACCCTGTTCCGTCATTGTCAGCTGGTCTGGAAATCCAAAATCAAAAAAGATGGCTGACTAATGGAGTATCACACGAGGAATAAGGATTATAAACAGGGATAAGGTGCCTCAGAAAGGCTGGCCAACGTTTCGATAGGAGGACCTATCTTCGTCAAAGGCGGCCTCGTCATCCTCGGCGGGTTAGTTTTAAAGGGTTAGTGGAGTGACGTCACGTCGATGTCCGCTGTGGCTGTCTGTAAAGGGAGAGACTGAAAAGAAAATGAGCGCCGGCGCTTGACTGGCTAGGCGCGGTTTCTAAGACGAGGGGACAAGAGCGGGAGAGCGAGAAAGTGGCAAAAAAATATAAAAAAGAAAAAAAAGAAAAAAAAGGGGGAAAAAAGAAAAAAACCGTCAGAGGCGGTTGGGGGAGCGAGAGGCGAGTGAGCGTTCCGAGGAGTCGTGGTCGGCGTGCGTTTGGGGTCCCTGAAGAGCCGGTCAGTGTGCAGGTCACAATACGAGTTGAAAGCATGACTTGAGTAGCGTAGCATCAAGGCATCGGGTAATTTTGTGGTTGACAGGGAGCAGCTTGGTCCGTCGAGGGACGTTAGCCTCACTAGTTCGCCCTAGGCGTCGTCGCGGCGGTATACAGAATTGGCGAGACCTTGTGTGGTCAAGGCGCCGAAAAGGTATCCTGGCGTCTGGGATTTTGGACTGGCGGTCTCGGTGTGGATCTGGGGGGGGAGACGTGTACCTGGAGCGCTCGTATGGTTGAAATGCGTAAAAAGAAAAAAAATGAGTGGTAAAATGCAGGGAAAACTGGAAATGAGAAATAGCGCGTGAGATTGAGGGGAAAAAAAAACCGGCGCAGGAGGGTGACAGTGTAGAAAAAATATAATTAGAAATTTAAACATGGGGGGAGACAGGTGTACCTGTCTGAATCAACCTCATGGTTTACACAAGTTTAAATGCCTGCACCCCACGGGGATGAATTTTCGCGTGCAACTTAGGGGAATCGCTAAAAGCAGTAACATGGAAACCTGGAAATAGGTGAGGTTAGCATACCTTAACAAAGCGCAAAACAAGTTAACCTGGTTTTGCCAGCTTTGTTAATCTCGATGCTCAACCTCACCCATTCTTCCAAGGTTTCCAGTTCTTCACTGCATCTCCCCTAAGTTGCCACTCAAATTTATTATCCTCCTCGGGTGCACGCTTTTAAAACTCATTGATAGGTAACCATACGAACGCTTTTCTATCGCGAGGTACACCTGTCCCCCAGTATATAGAGTCATGTTCATGTTTCAAATTATATTTCTTCCGCTGTCACTCACCTGAAGTGGTGGCCGTTTAGGTAAATTGTGTTTTTCTGCGCGATGGCGTTGAGTCTCGTGTGCATTTCTTGTCCAGTCTCACGTATGTATTGCTTGTTACAAGCGGCACATTATAGACAGTAGACTACGTTGCTTGACGTGCAAGTGAAATTCGAAGTTACCTTGTGAATGTAATCTGACGCTGTACTGTTACTGTAGTAGTAGATTGAATATGCTTTGCATGTGGAACACCTGGAGCGGCCACAGGGACCGGATGTTGGCTTCGTCTTTGTCCTTAGTTTGGCGTGTACAAGAATGTCCTTGAAATTACTGTTCTTTAGTGTCCCATTATCAATATATATTGTTGTGTCCAGAAAGTTTATGCGCTCATTTGAAGATTCCTATGTGAATTTTATTGTTGTGTGAAAAGAATTTAGGAAAGTTACAAATTTATCTAAGCTTTCCTGACCATGTTCCCATATTATGAATATGTCGTCTATGTATCGTAGGTATGTGTGGGGCTTGTGCGTGCAACGAGATAGGAAATCCGTTTCCTTGGCTTGGATTGGCTTCGGGATTATAAGGCAATCCAAGACAGCTAAGCGACCTAAAAACATAACTTTATCAGAGAATCGTATCATTTCAAATCTTAGTGGCCGGAACGACATTGTCATTAAGGAAGCAGATAAGGGTGGAAGTATAGTTATTTGGCCGATAGATAAGTACAAGCACGAGGCTTACAGACAGCTAAACAACCCTGAACATTACCGTAAGCTAGACAACGATCCGACGTTACCATACACACTGAAAATTACCAACAGGCTGAAATCACTTTTGGATGATGAATTGATAACACCGTCAGAATTGAAATTTCTTAACCAAGCAACAAAGCTGCAGGACGCTTCTACCTCCTTCCGAAAATTCATAAAATTCCACCCACTGAACTTCACACCGCTAATATCCCAGGGCGTCCGATAGTATCGAACAACAATACCCCGACAGAAAGCCTCTCCACATTTCTTAACCACTTCCTTGGTGACTTTCCGAAAACACTTGCGTCATTTGTACAAGATACCCCCCATCTACTCAGAATTATAGACGACATTAATACAAGAGGCGCACTACCGCAAAACATAATTCTCGCAACACTAGACGTCACGGCCCTGTACACCAACATTCCAATCCCTGATGGTTTAAACTCGATAAAAGAAACGCTGTCCAAACACAATGCACAACACTCTATTGAAGTATACTTGTCTCTTCTTGAATTAGTTCTGACATATAATTACTTCGAATTTGAGGAAAATTACTATCTACAAATACACGGGACAAGTATGGGCACACCTTTTGCACCAACCTACGCGAACATATTTATGGGTACTCTAGAAACGGATTTCCTATCTCGCTGCACGCACAAGCCCCACACGTACCTACGATACATAGACGACATATTCATAATATGGGAACATGGTCAGGAAAGCTTAGATAAATTTGTAACTTTCCTAAATTCTTTTCACACAACAATAAAATTCACATCGGAATCTTCAAATGAGCGCATAAACTTTCTGGACACAAGAATATATATTGATAATGGCACACTAAAGACAACGCTGTATAGAAAACCTTTTGATAAACAACAGTACCTAGATTATGCAAGCCACCATCCCAGACATTGCAAACAAGGTATCTTTAAAGGCCAAGCCACACGACTTCGTCGCATTTGCGTTGAAAACCATGACTACATAGACAGACTCGATCACCTTAAGGAAACCCTATCAAGCAGGAACTACCCGAACACTGCCCTTCAGAAAGCCCACACCGCTGCAACCAAACTTGATCGAGCCAAGGTCCTGAAACCCCGCCCTAAGATCACAAGGACAACAACGCCTCTTCTTACTACTAAATTCTCAAACGCACTCCCCAACGTGAACAATATCCTCAGTAAATACCACCCAATTCTCACCAGCAACCAGAAACTTAATAAGATCTTTCCCGACCCGCCCAGAGTAGCCTACAGACGGAACAGTAATTTCAAGGACATTCTTGTACACGCCAAACTAAGGACAAAGACGAAGCCAACATCCGGTCCCTGTGGCCGCTCCACTTGTTCCACATGCAAACATATTCAATCTACTACTACAGTAAAAAGTACAGCGTCAGATTACATTCACAAGGTAACTTCGAATTTCACTTGCACGTCAAGCAACGTAGTCTACTGTCTAGAATGTGCCCCTTGTAACAAGCAATACAGGTGAGACTGGACAAGAAATGCACACGAGACTCAACGGCCATCGCGCAGATACAAAGCACAATTTACCTAAAGCAGTAGCCAGCCACTTCAATGAGCACGGCCATATATTTGATGAAGCAAGACTCTATATACTACAAACAAATTTTCGTTCACCTCGCGATAGAAAATATACAGAATCATATCTCACACACAAGTTTAAATGCTTGCACCCGACAGGGATGAATTTATCACGTGGCAACTTAAAATCGCTAAGAGCAGTAACATAAACCTTAAATTGTTACACCATTAACAAAGGCGCAAAACAAGTTGAACCTCCAGCTAATCTCGATGCTCAACCTCACCTATTCTTCCATTTCCAGTTCTTCCCTACATCTCCCCTACCACCCAGTTTATTATCCTCCTCCATGCTTTTACTCATTGATAAACCATACGAACGCTTTTCCAGGGACACCTATCCCCTCCGTGTTTATGTTTCAAATTATCTTTCTTCCGCTGTCACCCTCCTGTGCCGTTTTTTTCCCTCAATCTCACCTATTCTTCCATTTACAGTTCTTCCCTGCATCTCCCCTACCACTCAATTTATTATCGTCTTCCATGCTTTTACGCATTGATCAACCATACGAGCGCTTTTCCAGATACACCTGTCTCCCCCCCAATATCCCAACCGCCAGGATACCGCCAGTCCAAAATCCCAGACGCCAGGATACCTTTTCGGCGCCTTGACCACACAGGGTCTCGCCAATTCTGTATACCGCCGCGACGATGCCTACGGCGAACTAGTGAGGCTAACGTCCCTTGACGGACCAAGCTGGTCCCTGTCAACCACAAAATTACCCGATGCCTTGATGCTACGCTACTCAAGTCATGCTTTCAACTCGTATTGTCACTTGTACACTGACCGGCTCTTCAGGGACCCGAAACGCACGCCGACCACGACACCTCCGAACGCTCACTCGCCTCTCGCTCCCCCAACCCCCTCTGACGTTTTTTTCTTTTTTTTTAATGTTTCTTTTTTTGCCCCTTTCTCGCTCTCCCGCTCTTGTCCCCTCGTCTTAGAAACCGCGCCTAGCCAGTCAAGCGCCAGCGCTCATTTTCTTTTCAGTCTCTCCCTTTACAGCCAGCCACAGCCGACATCGACGTGACGTCACTCCACTAACCCTTTAAAGCTAACCCGCAGAGGATGACGAGGCCGCCTTTGACGAAGATAGGTCCTCCTATCGAAACGTTGGCCAGCCTTTCTGAGGCACCTTATCCCTGTTTATAATCCTTATTCCTCGTGTGCTACTACATCAGTCAGCCATCTTTTTTTGATTTTGGATTGAATAGAATAAAGGAATAAATGATCACTAAAAAACAAGTAGACAGCTAGTCATCAAATTTGCAAAAATAATTCGGAACCCTAAGCCCTGATTTTGTCATCTAAATCTTTCTGACCCTGTAATGTAATTCTGGATGGCATCGACAACCTTCCTGTCACTGTGCCCAAGGGTAGAGCCCCTCAATGATAGTAAATTTTGAACATTTAATTCTAATCTAAGAAGGCGTAACGGTGTTTCTAAGGTTCTTTTTCGCAATTCAGAATATCTTTGACAGACAATGAGAAAATAATCTAATGTTTCATGTTGTCCACAATAGGGACAGTTAGGTGAGGGAACCAGACCAGCTCTGTGTAGGTAAAAATTAAAAAATGGAATTCTGCAGCGTAGTCTAGTGATTGCGACTTCAAGTGATCGCGTTTAACAGAGTTTGCTATTCCAATAATGCGACAAGGGCTGAAAATCTGAGGAGTTTGTTAAAGAAGGGGCGTGAAATTCACGCAGCATCATTTTTCTCCGAAATCTAGCCCCTATTATGAAAGCTGAAATCGGTAGGATATGAATTACCCGGCCATTCAGGGACGCTTTCGCCAACGAATCTGCCATTTCGTTTAGAAATAGGTCCTTATGCCCTGGCACTCACACCAGTCTAATCAAAGCTAAGTGAGGGGGCACTAACGATCTGAAAGCTCGCAAAACCGGGGAATTATCTCAAGCTGGGAGTGAGGAGCACAGAGATAAAGAATCCGTCACGATCACTGTGGAACGTGTTCATGTATTGAGTTTACGGAGGGCTAGAACGACAGCTACAAATTCCGCTAGAAAGATCGGTACGAAGTCTGGGAGGCGAAGAGAGAACGACCAATCAAGAGCGTAAGATTGGGCGAGTTGGTATTCCATGTCTTGTACGTAATAGCGCATAAAAAGGGACGCGCTGTGTCCCTTTTTATGCGTAATAGCGCTGTGTCCGCGTCTTCCATCTGTGCCTCGTCCATTTTTATGCGCTATTACGTACAAGACCAATCAAGAATAGGAGGAAATAATCCAATTCCACACTTTTCTTCATTTTGAGACGCGTCAGTGGCAACAACTGTCTCGATCGGAACGTGCAAAATGTAATCATTTTAGATTGAGCTTAGCATGCGCTAAGATAATGCCTTTGCATTTTTAGGAAAAATATCATCATACTGAATTTTAATGGAATTGGTGTTGTAAACAACAGGGCTCACCTCACGAATTTGTATGTTTAATTGATCTAGGATAGTTTGAATAAAAAAATGTCACAGTTTCGCCCTAAGGGCGAAGCAATGAATGCGATAGCAACACAGCAATGTCATACGAAGTAAGGTGAGCGGCTTTGGTAGCAATATGAATTGTACTAAACATGAGCTGATTAAGTAAGCAGGTGTGCTGCGGCGTAAGTAGACCGACATGAAGAGAGACTCGAAGACCACGAGAAGGCGCGTGTGAAATGGTGGTGTTGATGAGAAGCGCTCGCTTCCCGTGGGCAGCGCCTGCGAAGGGGCACACCTGTAGCTCTGCACTGCCGATCCGGGCAGCATTGCATGTGTAGCGTGCGTTGGAAAATGTGGCCCGACTATTACTAACTGAATGAACAAGCGTGGTGTGAGCGCGCACAAACAAACGTGAATAGATCACACTGAATGACTGCAGACAACGACTGTCAAAACGCTGGCAGCAAGCGCATATATACGCCGCAGCGGCGAAGGTACGTGCGGTCTATTGCTTGAACGGAAACTGAGCGGCGAATGCACGGCGCATAAAGGTCAGAGCCGTGGGGAGATAAGAGACGGTGCGGGCGAGACGAGCGCGGTTGTTGGCAGAGTGGAAGTGCCCCCCCCCCCCCCCCGCTCCCTCCGGCACTGGCTTCCCGCTTCCTTGCTTGCGCGTGGGAGATTGAGTGCGTGCGCTCTCCGTGATAGCGCGCGTCCCCGCACACTTCCGCTCGGGCATACGGCGCGCGGCGAAGATTTTATCTATAGGGAACCTCACGGTGACGGCGACGCCGACGGCAGAAATCCGGTTGAAGTGTCCATATAATTGCTATCGCAATAATAATTTGTGGTGTCTGGAATCGCGGCTAGTACAAGCCGAAAAACAAGTCCGGCTGGGAGATAAAAACTTTTTGTGAACGCCTTATAGGGGATTCATATAGTCTTAAATATGACTGCACAGCTAATAATCGAAACCTCGTAACAAGAGAGGGCATCCTAGCTTCTAGATGTAAAACTTCATTTGCTACAAATTTAGGTAGCCCCAAACATTGTTGCAAGGCCTGCCTCTCCAGAAGAACAAGGGGGCGAAGTTTATATACAGGAGCTCCAGAGTACAGTACACATCCAAATTCCAATACCGGTCAAACATACATGCGGTATATTGTTAAAAGCGTTCCTCTTCGCATTCCTGATCGACTATTGCTCAGCCTACGCAGCAAGCCAAGCGCACGAACACCTTTTGTTGCAATATAGTCAGTGTGTGCCTTCCAAGACAGTGAACCGTCATATATCACGCCAAGATACTTGACTGTCTGTACTTGTGGGATAATATTTAGGTGATAAGAGAGAGAAATATATATGGGGTCATTTAATGGAAACGCTAGCACTGAGCATTTGTTAACGTTGAGAAAGAGATGTATCGCATCAGGCCATCTTTCTATAGCAGATAAGTATGTCTGTAATACTTGATAAAGTTTTTGGATGTCATTTGCCGATGAAAAAAAAAACGCTATGTCATCAGCATACACATAAGTATGTACATCATCATGACATGGGATGGAACTCATTAGAATATTAAATAAGACTGGAGAAAGTACTGCCCCTTGTGGAACGACTCTTGACTGCGCTTACCTAGCCGAAGAAATGCCGCTTTGGAAGCAATAAAATTCTCTGTTCCTTAAAAATTCTGAAATTCATACTTGAAAGTATTTTGGAAGGTTAATCTTCTGAACATGATTGATCAATATCACATGTTCAACACTGTCATATGCTTTTGAGATATCTAGAGTGACTAATGCCGCATACTGCCTTTGGCGCCGTGCCAACTGAATACGGCTTTCAAGGTCAATATAGGCCTGCCATAGAGCAATGTGATCTGAAACCCATTTGTTTCGGACTCAGAATCGATCGCTCATTAAGAAAATTTACGACAGGAGTATTGATAACTCTTTCAATCAATTTTACTAAATTTGAAGTTAACACGATTTGCCTGATATTGTCTAATATATAGCCGTCACCCGGATTTTTAAGCAAGGGAATGACCTTGGAAATTTCCCACTCCAATGGAACCCATGGCCTTCTGACGGAATAATTGATTATGTCTAATAAACATTCTTGTGATTCTTTCTATAAAATTTTTTACATGGTCGAAGTGATTCCATCGGGGCCCGGAGCCGCTGATGGAAAGCTTTGTAAGACATCTGATAATTGAGCCTTCGAAATTTCCGTGAAATCTTCCTCAGATGGGGATCGCAATGGAGCTAATGGTTGTTGGGAAGAAAAGCGACGTTCTAGCCCTCTAGCGATTACCTCCAACGAATTCTTTATTTCTCCTGGAGACAAAACTGCGGATTCTGCATTTATTGGTCGCGGAATCATTTTCTTGGCGCGTAGAAAGCTAAACAGCGCGCGTTTATTGTTTGATTTAGAAAGAAATGCAAAATGCTGGGTGTCGTACTAATCTTTAGCCTTCAACACTGTCCGTCTAAAAGTACCGGCATAGAATTGGTAATCCAGCCAGTTTTGAGGGCATTGATTATGTAACAGTTTTTTCGAAGCTGCCTTCCTTCGCCTGTAGTCACGCGAACAGTCATCATTCGACCAAGGGGAAGAATTCGTTTTAACTGATTGTATAAGAAATTGAGATTTTTCCCGCAAATCGTTTAAAACAGAACAAATGCTCAGTGCTTTCGATTTGAGAATAACATCAGTCAGAGAAGCCAATGCGGATCGCAAGGAATTTTGAAATTGACTGTAGTTTATGAAAGTACGCGTTTTAGAAAGGCAGGAGGTAACTGGACGTAAAATATCAAAAATGATCGGTATGTGGTCGCTATTTGTGGCATGATCAACAGTCGACCAGGCGGCCAGGGAAATGATTGAGCTTGCAAAAGTCAAGTCTAAGGCAGAAGCAGCCTGACCTCTGACGAAAATAGGTCGTCCGGAATTTGCGCACGTAAGATTATTGTCCTGGGACCAGTTCCATAAGCGATTGCCACTCTGATCTGTTTTTAATCCCCTTGTAATATGGTGGGAGTTGAAGTACCCTGCTAGTAAAACATCTTTTCCGCAAGTAGTAATGACAGTATCCAAAGGGCGCGTGTCCTGAACACCGGAGGGAAAATATGCATTGGCTATAAAAAATGGCCGACAGTATGGAAGGCTTATGTCTAACACTAGTATTTCGTACTCAGAGGACAGTAGTTTTAGAGCTATCTTCGCCTCATGGCAAATTTTGGAAGATATCAGTGTCACTAAACCGTCTCCTCTCGAAGATCGATCTAATCGGAATGAACGATAATTTTTTAATGAAAATTTCTGTCTGGTGTAAGCGAAGTTTCTTGCAACAAGATAATATCAGGATTTAACTGAACGGTAAGACAATCTAAATTTCTATAAGCAGCAAATATTGAACGACAGTTCCACTGTAACACTCTCAAGGATCCTATTTTGAAGATAGTATTGCAGAAGCAACAACCTTCTCCAAAATGTTCTCCAAAACTAGGCGGAGACTTTTTGGACTTGTTCTGAGGGGGCTGAAGAAGCTCGGTTCAACGGGGACGGGCTACGTTTTTGAGCCCGTGCATACAGGTCAACGTCTGTGGAGACGTGCAAGTCTAGAGTATGTTGGTCAGGATTCGAGGAAGATGCAGAGTTTTCATAGCTGTTTTCAGAGGGAAGAGCGCCAACGTTATTTATATCTCTCCTTTCTCTAATAGGTGGAAGTTTAGAGGTGTCAGGAGTCATTGCTGTTGTTAACTGCAGAATATTAGCGATCTGGATATTGACTACTTGAGATATGCATTCAGAGATGCTGACTACTAATCGCTCCATTGCGTTGGCCATTGCTTTTTCAACTGCGGCGTTAATTGCCTGCGTAAGAGTCGTGTCTGTGAAAGAAGGATGACGAGCAGTAACACCAGCATACCCATGAGTCCTTTCCTTAATAGTGGCAATAGCTTTTCTCCTGGAACATCTCCTTTTATAAATTATTTCCAACACCTGCGTTTCTTCCACTCGAGCTGGACAGTTTGATTAGTCAGCAGGGTGTGATCCATCACATAGGCAACACTTCTGATCTTGGGACGTACAATCACTGTTAGAGTGGCCCTCACCACATATGCAGCATCGTAGACCAGATTTACATCCGCCAGCACTATGGTCATATCGCCAGCAATTCCGGCGTTGTAGAGGACATCGACACTGAATATTAAAGGCCATGCTTTAATTTCCGATGGGCAAGAAGTTTTTTCAACTGTGGGCTAGGAAGAAGTTTCAAGCGTTGTGCGGCCGATGATGATGATGATGATGATATTTGGTGTTTTGTGGCGCAAGGGCCAAGTGTGGCCAAAGAGCGCCAAGACAATGAATGGTATGTTTGCCATGATCAGTGAGTTCCGATGACAGGATGCAATGTGGCTGTAAAGGGGCCTAAGAACAAATCGCGGTATAGAAGCGTAAAAACATATATCGAATAGAATTATGGCAGTGACGTGTGGAATGATCTATGGGTAGTGAACGGATGAGAAATGGTCATGGTGCTTAGAGTATTAAGAATATAAAAGTAGCACGACGCCTACAGGAAGCCTTTGTAGACAAAGACCAGGAGGCACGTGCTTTCTTAAAAAAAAATACCGCAGCAGCGGCCTCTCCAGAGAGGCCGTGCTACAAGTCACCTGCATATATAACACGAAAGTTAGGTATATCCTTTAAAAACGCGATAACGGATTGGTATTTAAAAAGAGGTTCATTGAAGTACACTGAGTGGCTCGCCACATTCATCACAGACAGGCGGATCGCCACCGGACAATAAGTATGCGTGTGTACTGTATGTGTGTCCTATTCTGAGTCTGCAAAGTGTAACTTGTGTGCGGCGTGTCTTCGATTCTGGTGGCCAATGAGCGAGATGAGGCTTGATAGTGTGTAATTTGTTGCTCGTTTCTCTGTCCCACAGACGTTGCCAGTAGGCCCTGACCTTTTTCTTGAGAAAGGGTTTTAGGTCCATTACAGGGACAGCTATGGGTGAAGTGGCAGCGTCTGTTTGAACGGATGTGGCTAGCTTGTCGGCCAACTCATTCCCTTCGATCTCGCGGTGCCCTGGCACCCAGCAGAGCACAATTTGCTGCTTCGATATATACGCGGTGCAAATGGTGGAATAAAGAGCTACAATTACGGGGTTTCTGTGCCTTAGAGTTTTTAAACATTTCAATACGCTCAAAGAGTCAGTATAAATGACTGCCTTGGGTATGTCTAACTGTTTGATGTGTTTAACCGCCGCCAGGATGGCGTAGGCCTCCGCTGTAAAGATGGTTGTATTTGGGTGTAGAGCTCCCGCAGCCGAAAAGGATGGACCGACCGCCGCGTAAGACACGCCAGCGAGCGACTTTGAAGCGTCAGTAAAATATTCTGGACAAGAGTACTTGTGCTGCAATTCGAGGAAGTGCATACGGATATGTACGACCGGCGCATGCTTTGTGACCTCAATGAAGGACAGATCACAGTCAATCAGCTGCCACTGCCATGGCGGCAGCTGTACAGGAGGGGGCATGACATTGTGCTCGTGGAGCGACACATTCATTTCTTCGGCAAGACTTCTTACTCGCAGTGCGTAAGGCCTTCTCACGGAGGGGCGGTTCTGAAAGGTTTGGGCACTGGACAGATCATTTATGGTTGTGTAGGTAGGGTGCGTATTGTTTGAGTTCACTTTTAGGAAATATGCAAAGGATAAGTACGTTCTCTGCAGATGGAGCGACCATTCATTTGATTCAGCGTAGAGGCTTTCTACGGGGCTTGTTCTGAACGCACCTGTAGAAAGGCGGATACCCAGATGGTGGACAGGGTCCATCATCTTCAAGGCGCTCAGCGTCGCAGAGTGATATATAATGGAACCGTAGTCTATACGGGATCGGATGAGGCTCTTATAGAGATTCAATAGACATCTTGTGTCACTACCCCACGCAGTGCGAGACAACACTTTCAGGATGTTCATTGTTTTCATGCACTTGTTTCTTAGGTACTTTAGATGTGGGATAAATGTTAGCTTCGCGTCTAGAATTACGCCCAAGAATTTGTGTTCTGTTTTTACAGGTAGACCCTCACCCTGCATCTCGATGTTGGGATCAGGGTGCAGACCTCTTTTTCTGGAAAAGAGGACGCATGTGGACTTTTGTGGGTTAAGCCTAAACCCATTCTCGTCTGCCCACTTAGACAGCTTGTTCAGACCAAGTTGAACTTGTCGCTCACAGATTGCAAGGTTACATGAGGTGAACCCTATCTGTACATCGTCGACATATACTGAATAAAATATGTTGCGTGGGATGTACAGACGCAGAGAGTTCATTTTTATGATAAAAAGGGTGCAACTGAGCACACCACCCTGTGGTACTCCAGTTTCCTGCACATATGGTACTGATAAGGCATTACCCACACGGACACGGAATCTGCGGTTGGACAGGTAACTTTCAATGATATTCAGCATATTTCCACGTATTCCAAAGTGTGCGAGGTCTCTCAGTATTCCGAACCGCCACGTGGTGTCGTATGCTTTTTCCATATCGAGGAAAACAGACAGGAAGAATTGCTTGTTGACAAAAGCCTCACGAATCTGAGCCTCTATGCGTATCAGATGGTCAGTGGTGGATCGGCCATCACGAAACCCACATTGGTATGGGTCAAGCAGCTTATTTGATTCTAGGAAATGTATCAGACGGCGGTTTATCATCTTTTCGAAGACTTTGCAGATGCAGCTTGTTAGAGCTATGGGCCGATAGCTGGATACGGACGATGGGTCCTTGCCCTGCTTTAGGATAGGGATCACTATGGCCTCTTTCCAGGCAGAAGGGATCTCGCCGGAGGTCCATATAGAGTTATAGAGACAAAGAAGGGTTTTCTTCGTTTCACTGGACAGGTTTTTCAACATTTCGTATAGTATGCGGTCAGAACCTGGGGTAGATTGTTTGCAACAGGTGAGTGATGCATGCAGCTCTGCAAGAGAGAAAGGCAAGTTATATTGCTCGTTACCGGTGCTCTTTCGGTCTAGTTTTTGTTTTTCTATTGCTGTTTTGTATTTTATAAATGCTGGAGAATAGTGTGATGAACTGGACACATGTTCAAAATGTGCACCCAGATGGTTCGCTTGGTCCTCCAGGCTGTCTCCCTGCGTGTGTACCAGGGGAGGCGGATTTGTTTGTCGCCCTCTTACTCTATTGACCCTGTTCCAAACCTTGGCCTCATCCGTGTACGAATTGATGCTTGATAAGAATTTTTGCCAGCTGTCTCTTCTGGCTTGTCTGCGCGTTCTCCTACCTTGGGATTTTGTTTTCTTGAAATTGACGAGGTTTTCAGTGGTAGGAAAATCGCGAAGCTGCCTCCATGCTTTGTTCTGCTCCCTACGTGCGTTCCGGCATTGTTCATTCCACCACGGGACACGGCGTTTGCTAGAAAGTCCACTTGTTTGTGGAATACATTTAACAGCTGCATCAATTATGAAATTAGTGAAATATTCGACGGCACCGTCAATTCCGAGTGATGAAATGTCTGCCCACGAGAGCGTACTGGTAAGTGTTTGGAATTTCTCCCAGTCCGCTGCATCGACCTTCCACCGGGGAGCGTGTGGTGGAGATTCGTATTGTCTTGGTGTTCTCAGCAGTATGGGGAAATGGTCGCTCCCATAAGGGTTTTTTATAACTTCCCATTCAAGTTCAGGAAATATAGATGGAGAAGCTATGCTGAGATCTATAGAAGAAAAAGTTTTGTTTGCAAGACAATAATATGTAGGTTCTTTTTTGTTCAGCAGACACGTACCGGATGAGAAAAGAAAATCTTGAATTAGACGGCCTCGCGCATCGATGCGAGCGTCGCCCCACAGATTGTTGTGTGCATTGAGATCGCCCAGAACAAGATAGGGCTCTGGCAATTCGTCTATCAAGGACTGAAATTCGTGTTTGTGTAAGCGGTAATGTGGGGGTATGTAAAGCGAGCAAATCGTGACGAGTTTGTTTAGGAGAACAAGTCGAACTGCCACTGCTTCAAGTGGCGTTTGCAGCGGTAAACGTTGACACGCTATGCTTTTCTGAATTATAATGGCAACACCGCCTGAAGATGCAAGAGCATCATCGCGGTCTTTACGAAACGTAACATACTGTCGGAGAAAGTTTGTATGTTCCGATTTTAGGTGAGTTTCCTGTACACACAGCACTTTTGGATTGTGTTCATGGAGAAGTTCTTGCACATCATCGAGGTTCCTAAGAATGCCTCGGACGTTCCACTGTATGATTTGTATATCCATACTGAAAGTAAAATTGGTGCTGTGTGTACAAAAAGGAAGTGTTGCCTTAGATTACAGGACCTTTTCCAGGCCCTGTAACGCGGGATTTGTCCTTTCTGAAGCGGTCGAGGGAGCCTCGCCGCTCCTTAGGCGCTTGATGCGCCGTCGGCATGGGTGTAGTGTCCATTGCCTCATGTGAGGCACTGGACACACGCTCTTGCGAGCGAGAAATTTCGCGAGAAAGTCTCGCCGCGAAGGACGAGACCTTTGTGCCCACCAGCCCGGAGGTCGATGGGGCTGCCTTTGGGCCTGAGCTGCGCCGGCTGTTGCCAGCGCCAGCAGAGGCTGGAGAGGGTGAGGCAGCCTTGACTGCACCCACCGTGGGAGCTGCTGGCGGTCCTGCGGGTTCGCTACTCATAGTGCAGGCTGTCGCCGCGGGCTCTTGTGCTACCGGCAACCCTAGAGTAACCGGGCCTGTTTGCAGGTTGGGTGGAGTAGGCTTAGATCCTTCCACCCCAGGGGCAGGAGCCACAAGCGACAGCTCGCTGCGCGCGGGCTGGGCAGGTGGCAGTGGCCGCTGCGACGCTGCCCCCCGACGCGCCGCATCAGCATAAGGTGTGCTGTGGAAAAGTGAGCACCTCTTACGGGCTTCTTTGAAAGAAATATTTTCTTTTACTTTTAGGGTGATTATGTCCTTTTCTTTTTTCCAGTTCGGGCAGGAACGTGAGTAGGATGCGTGGTCACCACTGCAGTTCACACAGTGAGGAGTGCCACTACAAGTTGTCAGAGGAGTGGCCCTGGACTCCACACCTTGCGCAAGTTATTTGACCACGACAGCTCTGCGAGCCATGGCCGAATCTTTGGCATTGAAAGCACCGTCTAGGGTTAGGGACATATGGTCGGACAGTTAACTTAATGTATCCTGTTTCGATTGTTTCAGGCAGAACGCTAGATCCAAATGTTAGCACAAGATGTTTGGTGGGGATTTCTTTGTTGTCCCGTCTGATGATGATACGTTTTACATTGGTGACGTTTTGATCTTTCCACCCTTCCAGGAGTTCTGCTTCTGATAATTCTAGGAGGTCTGCTTCTGATACGACTCCGCGTGAGCTATTCATTGATCGGTGTGGTGATACAGAAATTGGTATGTTGCCGAACGTCACAAGGTTGCTGAGTTTCTCGTATTGCTGTTTCTGGGGGACCTCAAGAAGAAGGTCTCCGCTAGCCATTTTGATCACTTTGTAACCTGACCCTAAAGCTTCGGTTAAAGATTTCGCAACAATGAATGGTGAAATTGATCTGGCCGGTTTTTGAGAGTTCTCACTGTGTACAACATGGTATTTTGGATAGTTATCTTTTGGTCGGTTGAAAGATAGGTAAAGTTCATCGGTGCGTCCCCTCTTTAGAGGATGACGATCAAGTATGCGGGGAAAAGCGGGTGTTCCCATAACGGTTTGTTTTATTTCGGCGGCAATGGCGGCCACCCACCACGGAGCCCAACTAGGGGACGCTGCAGCACTTAACGCGTAAGGCTGCAGGCGCCAACCGTACATTGCCACTATAACCTAATATATTATACCCAAGGGAGGGCACATACACAAGGTTAACCCAAGCCGCCTGTGAAAATTTGGAAGTAACGGAAGAGAAGAGATGATAGGAGAGCAAAAGAAAGGAGATAGGAGAGCAAAAGGTTGGAGAGGGGGACAGGAAAAGGCGACCACCGATTTCCCCCGGGTGGGTCAGTTCGGGGGTGCCGTCTACGAGAAGCAGAGGCCAAAGAGGTGTGTTGCCTCCGCCGAGGGGCCTTAAAGGTCCAAACACTCAGCGTCGGCTCAACCCCCAGGATTCCCTTTTCCCCGGACACGGCTAAGCCGCGCACGGCTACACGCGGGAGGGGCCAACCCTCATGTGCTCGGGTACGTGGTGTCGCAACACACCAAACGCCTGCTTACGCAGACGCCCCTGCGGGGCGTTGTGCGGCCGATTGCAAGGTAAAGTTAAGCTTTGTTTCAGTTTAGCTTCTATTTCATTCATATCACTATACATGGCATCTTGCTATATATATTGTACTGGAGATTATAGGTACTGGCATGGTAAAGTGTGAAAGAGGAAGTCGATGAACTAGGAGTGCGCGCTCGATCGGTGTCCAGCTGAGACTGCTCCGTCTTCTTGCACGTCAGCCAGACGCCCTGTGGACTTGCAAGAACATCCCGTGACATTTGGTGGAGGTGCCGGGTAACGTTTTCCCCGACCTGGAGCTCCGCAGCCGTACGTTGCCATCTGCGGCCACAATGACCGACGACGCCGGCATAGTAGGTAGTAGGCATCGCTCCGTCGTGTCATCCAAGCACAAGTTTCTGAGGCGCTCCCACCTCCCTCTCCACCGCCGCCTGTGACTGCGCCTCTGACTTACGCTGCCGATCTCAGCCGACCTCCTCCGCGACCGATGACTACTACCTCCCGACCCGCCGCTAGTTTCTACTCGTCGCCACTTCCGGTACGCCCGGTCCACGTGCCCTTATCGCCTTCCGGACCTTCTCTTAACCCTTGGCGTACTCCGGACAACAGCCCTATCTGTTTCGCATGCGGTATTCCGGGACATGTTGCGCGTTTCTGTCGCCGCCGTGGACTTTATTTTCGTCGTGACGCGCCGAACCTCGGCTACCCTCCCCAAGAGCCTTCGCATCGTTCTATCCCTGATCCCTCGGACTCGTATTCTCGTCGCGCCGCCTTCAACTCTCGTCGGTCTCCTTCCCCTCGCCGCCGTTCCCTTTCACCCATGCTTCGCCGTTCCAGCTGTGGTCAGGAGGAAAACTGACAGCCGCAGTTCCCGAGGCAAGAACTGCGCCATCGTCGAAATATTCAAGGCCTCGTCTTTCTCCTCCTAACGAAATCGCCGTATTTGTGGAAAGCGTAGCGACAACAGCTCTTGTCGATACGGGGGCTGCCGTTTCTGTCATAAGTAAAGACCTCTGCCGCAAACTCAAGAAAGTAACGATTCCTGTACCAGATATTTCCCTACGCATGGCAAGCTCGCAGCAAGTCAAGCCTTCGGCCGCATGTACGGCTCGTGTTATGATTCAGGATGAACTATATTTTGTAGAATTCGTCGTTCTATGCCGTGCTTCGCATGACGTTATTCTGGGTTGGGACTTCCTTTCCGCACATCATGCTGTTGTCGACTGCGCTCGCGCGCAACTGGCTTTGTCTCCGTTCCGTGACACTAATGTCGACCTCCCGAACCGCTCTCCTAAAGTGATCGTCACCGCTGACGTCATTATCGCTTCTTTTTCTGCCGCCTTGGTACCCGTCTCTTGTGACTCTGCCCCCGCCACGACAGCTCTTTTTACACCATCTGAAGATTGTGCGCGTCGACGGAACCTTCTACTCCCGTTTGCTGTCGTCACACTCACCGATGGTTCCGCTGCCATTTATGCGTGCAATCCATTTCCATGTCCTTCAACTCTCTTACACGGTGAATGTGTGGGGCGTCTAGACACTGTTGACGTCATTAGTCCATTTGACCTATCCTCCGATAGGTCGCCACTGCCTATCGGTGCCATCACTTCTGCTACCGCACCAGCCTCGCGTTTCCCCGATGTTTTCTTGCATACCATCGACGCCGCGCTTACGCCCACTCAACGCAGTGAAGTTGTTGAACTTCTTGAACGTTTTCATGCTTCTTTCGACCTCGGCCAACCTTCCTTGGGGCGCACGACAGCAGTTGTTCACCGTATTGACACCGGTCACCATGCTCCGCTGCGCCAACGTCCATACTGTGTTTCCGCAGCCGAACGCAGTGTCATTGACGAACACGTTGACGACATGCTGAAACGAGGTGTGATCCAGCCATCCCACAGTCCTTGGGCGTCTCCGGTCGTGCTGGTGCGGAAAAAGGATGGCTCAATCAGGTTTTGCGTCGATTACCGCCGACTCAACAAGATTACCCGCAAGGATGTTTATCCCCTACCACGCATCGACGACGCCCTGGATTGCCTACAGGGAGCTGAGTTCTTCTCTTCACTGGATCTGCGCTCCGGGTACTGGCAAGTGCCGATGGCTGAAGCCGACCGCCCAAAAACGGCTTTTGTAACTCCTGATGGATTATACGAGTTCAATGTAATGCCTTTCGGCCTTTGCAACGCGCCTGCAACTTTCGAGAGAATGATGGACGCTATTTTCAGGGGTCTTAAATGGCACACATGCCTTTGCTACTTAGACGACATTGTGGTCTTTTCTACCGATTTCGATACGCATCTCGCCCGCCTTGAGCAAGTTCTTGCCTGTCTCACGTCAGCTGGGTTGCAACTCAATTTGAAAAAATGTCATTTTGGTGCCCGTAAGCTTACGATCCTAGGCCACGTCGTCTCCAAAGAGGGAATTCTGCCTGATCCTGCCAAACTTCGCGCCGTTGCTGAGTACCCCAAGCCCACTACTCTAAAGGAACTACGGAGCTTTATCGGTTTGTCTTCCTATTTCCGGCGTTTCATTCGTAATTTTGCCTCGATCATCGCTCCCTTGACGCAGCTTCTTAATGGCTCGTCAGATCTGTCGGCTTGGAACTCGGAGTGTGACGAATCATTTATGAGGCTCCGCCGGCTCCTCACGTCCCCTCCAGTACTGCGCCACTTCGACCCCAATGCGCCTACTGAGATACATACGGATGCTAGCGGTGTCGGACTTGGCGCCATTCTCGCCCAACGCAAAGATGGCTTTGACGAGTACGTTGTCGCATATGCCAGCCGCACCCTAACGAAGGCAGAATCCAACTATTCTGTGACGGAAAAAGAATGTTTGGCGATTGTTTGGGCAATCAGCAAATTTCGTACTTATCTTTACGGCCGTCAGTTTGACGTTGTCACTGATCACCATGCCTTATGCTGGTTATCGTCCTTGAAAGATCCCAGTGGCCGCCTCGCTCGTTGGGCCTTACGGCTTCAAGAGTATGACATACGTGTCATTTATCGCTCTGGACGCAAGCATTCAGATGCCGACGCCCTATCCCGTTCTCCGCTACCTCCTGCCTCAGTTTGCTCCTTACCTCCCACCTGCGATTTGTCAGCTCTTAGCTTCAACGACATGCCGGCCGAGCAGCGTAAATATTCCTGGATCTCTCTACTGCTGGACTTCCTGTCTCACCGCTCACCTGCGTCTCTCTCACGCGCCGTGTGTCGTCAAGCACACTGCTTTGCCATCCGCGACGACCTTTTGTATCGACGGAATTACCTCACCGACGGCCGCCGATGGCTGCTCGTTATCCCCAGTCACCTGCGTTCACACATCTGCGCCGCTTTCCACGATGCCCCCAATGTGGCCCGGCCGGCGTCTTCAAAACGTATTCCCGTCTTCGTCTTCGATTCTACTGGCGAGGCATGTACAGATTCGTTCGCCAGTACGTCCGTTCATGTGCAATGTGTCAACGCCGCAAGACCCCTCCTCAGAGTTCTGCAGGTCCCCTGCAACCTTTACCCTGCCCTGCTCGGCCATTCGACCGTGTTGGAATTGATCTTTACGGCCCCCTTCCAAGCACTCCGGACGGTAACCGGTGGATCATTGTTGCCGTAGACCACCTCACACGGTACGCCGAAACATCTGCGCTGCCAGCGTCCACCGCGAAAGACGTCGCTTGCTTCCTTCTTCGCCACCTCATTCTGCGACACGGTGCTCCACGAGAATTATTAAGTGACCGTGGGCGCGTCTTTCTCTCCAATGTCATCGCGGCCCTGCTAAAGGAGTGCAACATCGTTCATCGCACCGCTTCCGCCTACCATCCACAAACTAACGGCATGACGGAACGTTTCAATCGTACGCTTGGCGACATGCTTGCCATGTATGTGTCTGGCGATCACTCCAATTGGGACCGGGTTCTTCCTTTTGTCACTTACGCCTATAACTCTGCCCCGCAAACTACCACCGGCTTCTCTCCTTTCTTTCCTCTCTATGGCCGAGAACCTTCCTGCCTCTTGGACACCATTCTCACCTACCGTCCTGACGCTTCTGAAGTGACACCTGTTTCAGAAGCAGCTGCTTATGCTGAAGAATGTCGCCAACTAGCCCACTCGTTCACCACCCAATATCAGTGGCGCCAAAAATCACGCCATGACGCATCCGCTCCTAGTGCCCACTATTCTCCCGGAATGCTTGTTTGGCTTCGGGTCCCGGCTACTTCCCCCGGCCAATCCAGTAAGTTTTTGTCCAACTACCACGGTCCCTACCGCGTACTGCAGCAAGCATCACCTGTGAACTATGTCATCGAGCCGCTCGCGCCGTCTTCTGATCGCCGTTGCCGAGGGCGCGAAATAGTTCGTGTAGCACGGCTTATACCGTGTTAAGACCCGCCGATGCTGTCTTTTCCCTAGGTCGCCAGGATGGCTTCTTTCTGTGCGGGGGGTGATTGTACTGGAGATTATCGGTACTGGCACGGTAATGTGTGAAAGAGGAAGTCGACGAACTAGGAGTGCGCGCTCGATCGGTGTCCAGCTGAGACTGCTCCGTGTTCTTGTACGTCAGCCAGACGCCCTGTGGACTTGCAAGAACATCCCGTGACATTATATATATATATATATATATATATATATATATATATATATGTGTGTGTGTGTGTGTGTGTGTGTGTATTGAGAAGAGGTTTATTGGCGGTGTCCTTCAAGGACGCTTCGAGTTCTAAGAGTGGCGAGGCAGCGTGGAATAGGGAGCCTACATGCAAGCG